>NC_140988.1:116824565-117037639 GCF_052327205.1 Somniosus microcephalus | reverse complement strand
AGACACTCCTCACCTGTCACGGAGTTGAAGTCTCCGAAAGCGGCCACGGTGCCCCGGGCCTCTTCCCCCACGCATTCAGGAGGCATGGGGGGGAGAGAGAGAGAGACTGGGGGGGGAAGAGTGAGACGCCGCCGCGCACCTGCTCCATGGAGCTCCGTGCCGCCACCGCCGCACCAGCCTTTACTAAGATGGCGGCGGTAGCGACGCTCGGCTGAGGCGCGCCCCTCCAGCCTTCACAAAGATGGCGGCGATCGGGGGCCGCTTGTTGACTGGGGCCGGGAGGTGCCTAGCTCGGGTGTGGGTGCGGAGGAGAGGCCGAGGCTTCGAGGCCTACAAAAACGGTGAAAGGTAGGAAAATTATAGAGGTTAGAGAAAAGATGTACAAATTAATTAACTTTTTAAAAAAACAATTTGTGTTTTAAAAGCAACTTTTTTTTTGCTGGAAATATATATTTGAAAAGAAAGACGCAAAAGCGGGAAAAAGAATGGAAGCAAGATGGCGGCTACTCACCTCGGTTCAGAACGATAAGGCCCGCCCACACACGCACCGATTGGTCAATCGTCCTGTCACCGAAGCGTAGGATTGGTCAATCGTCCTGTCACTGGACTCTAGGAGGGCCCGCCTGCACGCGCCAGGAGCCCGCCCCCGCCACGCAGCGATTGGTCGACCGTCGGGTCGCTCGACCGTACGATTGGTCGACCTCGACGTCACTCAATGCTAATGAGCAGATAATGAGCGGAATTTTGAACGTTTTTTGGATACCGCGGGCACAATTTTTGTCTCACTGAAACGTAAATATGCTTACGACCGTTCTGGAATCATAAGCTTTCTTTTGATTTAACACACGCGTAGGTACGCTCTATAACTTTTGATTGTATAGCCGGACAGAGAGACAGAAAGACAGACAGAGAGATATACCGTTTTATATATATAGATGAATTGACCTCTACTGCCTTCTGTGGTAGAGAATTCCACAGGTTCACCAATCTCTGGGTGAAGAAATTCCTCCTCATTTCTGTCCTAAAAGGCCTACCCCTTATCCTTAGACTGTGACCCCTGGTTCTGGATTCCCCGACCATCGGGAACATCCTCCCTGCATCTAGTCTGTCCAGTCCTGCCAGAATTTTATAAGTTTTAATGAGATTCCCTCTCATTCTTCTAAACTCCAGCGAGTACAAGCCCAATCGACCCAATCTCTCCTCATATGTCATTCCTGCCATCCCAGGTATCAGCCTGGTGAATCTTCGCTGAACTCCTTCCATGGCAAGAATATCCTTCCTCAGATAAGGCTGTGGCGGAGCCACCAAGAGACCCAGGGCAATTAGTAATCATCCCTTTAACTACCGTGTAGTGCGGCTGTGGCCTGCACCTTTAAACTGTATGTACTTTCTTGCATTTCCGCGTGATGACGTCATGACGCCGATCACGTGACCACCAGTTGGCGCGGAGAACGTCATGACGTCATGACGTCAGCTTCCAGTACTTGGCAGCAGTCTTTGAGGTGCTGGGAGGCTGCACAGAGCTATGTACATCTTCTCCTGTAGTGTTACCAGTTAAGTTGTTTGTCCAATAAATTTTGTTATTTTGTTCTACTGAGTCGAACTTCATTATTCAGATAGGAACCTCCGTTCCTACATTGGTGACCCCGATCTCGTCGGACAACTTTCGTTGAGATATTTATAATGAATACGAATGCCGTCGCCTTTAAATTGCCGCAGTTCTGGGAACAGCAACCAGCAGCATGGTTTTTCCAGGCAGAAGCCCAGTTCGCACTCCGGGAGATTACAGTGGATTTGACCCGTTATTACTACATGGTCTCCGCTCTCGACAGCGCCACGGCCTCGCGGGTCATCAGCCTCCTTGGCAATCCACCGGCAGAGGGCAAGTATGAAGCTCTAAAATCTCGTTTGCTCCAGGTGTTTGGTTTAAATAAGTCGGAGCGTGCATGCAAGCTTATTGCTATGCCCGGCCTTGGGGACTCAAAACCATTGGAATTGATGAGCCAGATGCTCACGCTTCTGGGTTCGGAGCCTCAATGTTTTTTTGTTTCGAGAACTTTTCCTCTGCCAGCTACCTGAACCAGTTCATGCAGCCTTGGCCAGTTCTGCGATTACGGACTGTGCCGAGCTCGCTGCAGAGGCAGACAAGATTTTTACGGTCACACAGCAGAGTTGTGCAGCCATGAGGCGCCTTTCCCCTATGTGAGTGAAGTCCAGCCCTCCTTCAGCAGGCTGGTGTATGTACCACGCCTGTTTTGGCGCCAAGGCTCAACACTGCCGTCCTCCCTGCAGTTTCGCTGAAAAAAAATCTCCAGCAGGCCCGCGAGCTGCGATGAGTACAACAGGGTCTGAAAAACATACCCAGTTCACCATGGCAGTCGGTTCAGCGGGAAAACTCCTCTACATTACGGATTCCATGACAGGACGACGATTTCTGTGTGACACTGGTTCTCAGTGCAGTATTTTGCCAGTTTCAAAGCTGGATCTGCAATCCGGCAGTCATGGTCCTTCCCTCGAGGAAGCCAATGGTGCGGCCATTCGCACGTTCGGTAAACGGACAGTTAATTTAACTCTCGGAGGTCAGCGTTTTGTGTGGGAGTTTATAACAGCTAAAGTATCACAGGCCATCCTGGGGGCTGATTTTTTCTGTGCCAATGGTTTTCTGGTCGATGTTCGATATTGTCGACTCATTAATGCATCCACTTTCCACACGGTGCCTTGCCACCACAGCACCGCTGTCTCCTGGTCGGTCGCCTGTGCGGTTCCATCACAGGAAGGGTTTATGCGCCTACTCGGCGAGTTCCCGGAGCTCACCAGGCCTATATTTTTGGCAGCAGTCGCGAGGCACGGTGTGGCACATCACATCACCACGACGGGATCGCCTGTTTATGCTCGGACACGAAGATTGGAACCCGGAAAGCTTGCAGCTGCAAAGGCGGAGTTTCAGACCATGGAGCGCCTTGGGATTGTCCGACGCTCTGATAGTCCTTGGTCCTCCCCACTGCACATTGTACCTAAACCAGGTGGCGGATGGAGGCCTTGCGGGGATTACAGACGCTTTAACGAAGCCACTATGCCGGATAGGTATCCAATACCGCATATACAAGATTTTTCGGCCCATCTGGCTGGCAACTCAGTATTTTCCAAAGTAGATCTCGTCCGTGGATATCACCAAGTTCCTGTGCACCCTCAAGACATTCCCAAAACGGCGGTCATCACACCGTTTGGCCTTTCTCAGTTCCTCCGAATGCCGTTCGAATTGAAAAATGCGGCTCAGGCCTTTCAGCGACTCATGGACTCTGTGTTACGGGACCTTCCCTTCATTTTCGGTTACTTGGATGACATTCTCATCGCTAGTAAGGATACGAAGGAGCATATGGCCCATTTGCGTACACTCTTTGCCCGTCTCAGCCAACATGGCCTCATCATAAACGTAGCCAAATGCCAGTTTGGGTTAACCAGCATTGACTTTCTAGGGCATAGGATAACCTCAGAAGGCGCCGTCCCACTGGCCACCAAGGTAGAGGCAGTTATGGCATTCCCGCGGCCTCACACACTCAAATCTCTTCAGGAGTTCCTGGGGATGGTAAATTTTTATCATTGTTTTGTCCCCAAGGCAGCCCAGTTGATGCAGCCGCTGTACGAAGCACTCAAAGGGAAGTCGGGCAAAGATGTTATCATTTGGACACCACAGATGGACCAGGCATTCCTTGACACCAAGGCAGTGTTGGCAGACGCAACTATGCTTGCACACCCACTCCCGGGCGCGACCATCGCCCTTACTACCGATGCCTCCGATTACGCCATTGGGGCGGTTCAAGAACAATGGGTCGACGGGACTTGGCAGCCGTTGGCTTTTTTTAGCCGCCAACTGCGCAAGAACGAGCGAAAATATAGCACTTTTGACAGGGAGTTGCTGGCCCTGTTTTTGGCCATCTGGCATTTCCGTTTTCTCCTAGAAGGGCGCCCGTTCACTGCATTCGTGGACCATAAGCCGCTCACTTTCACAATGGCCAAAACGGCAGAGCCGTGGTCGGCTCGGCAACAGCGCCACCTTACATTTATATCCGACGGATTTACAACATGTGTCCGGCAAAGATAATCTCATGGCTGATTGCCTTTCACGTGCCCCAGTCCAGGCAGTTCACCTGGGAATTGATTTCGTCGGGTTGGCGGAAGAACAACTGGCAGATCCCGAAGTTCAGGCGTATCGGACTACGCCTTCTAGTTTGCAGGTTGCCGATGTTATGTTCCAATCAGCAGGAACCACACTCTTGTGTGACACATCCATGGGAGTGCCCCGGCCCATTGTGCCAGTCGAAGGGCGTAAGAAGATTTTTCAGGCTATACATGGCTTATCACACCCGGGGATGCAAGCTTCACAATGGCTCATGTCCCGCAAATTTGTTTGGAAGGGAATGCATTCGGACGTTCGGGACTGGACAAACAATTGCGTGGACTGTCAAAAATCAAAGGTCCATCGTCATGTTAAGGCTCCAGTGGCCATCTTCCCAGTGCCACAACGCCGTTTCGATCACGTACATGTGGACTTAGTGGGTCCCCTCCCCGCTTTGCGGGGTTTCATGCATCTCCTGACAATAGTGGACTGCACTACCAGGTGGCCAGAGGTGATTCCCTTGGTTACTACCACTGCAGCGGACGTATCCAGGGCGTTTATTTCGTCGTGGGTGGCCTGGTTTGGGGTGTCATCTGACATCTCCTCTGACCGAGGTCCACAATTCACGTCAGAGTTGTGGAACGTAGTTGCACAGGGCTTGGGTACCAAGCTGCACCGTACCACTGCTTACCATCCGCAAGCGAACGGTCTATGCGAGAGGTTTCATCGGTCTCTCAAGGCGTCCCTCCGTGCCAGCTTGCGTGGTCCCAACTGGGTGGACAGACTCCCCTGGGTGATGCTAGGCCTCCGCACAGCCCCCAAGGATGACCTCCAGGCTTCATCGGCTGAGTTAGTCTATGGTCAAGCACTTCGAGTACCAGGGGACTTCCTCCCTCCACATACAGAACTGTGGTCGCCTGCTCAGCAGCTCCTTCAGCATCACGAGGTGGCAAAGAAGTTCCTGCCTATTCCAACCTCGCATCACAGCCTACAGAGGCCTCATGTTCCGGCAGAACTTATGAGTTCCGATTACGTTTTCATTCGGCAGGACGCTCATAGAGATACACTCAGACCACCTTATGCTGGACCGTTTCGTGTCATCTCATCGGGAGAAAAATTTTTCACAGTCGAAGTGGGAGGTAAGTCCAATACCATCTCTATCGACTGACTTAAACCAGCCCATCTAGAATAGAGTGAACCAGTTGATGCCGCCCAGCCACCTCACCGTGGACGACCACCGTTGACTGCCAGACCAGTTATGCAACAGCCCACCATTGAACTGCCTGCTTCTGCCTCAGCCTGGCCCACACCTTCTTCTACTGTTTCCTCCACCCCGGATGCGCCGCTTCAGACACAGCCAAGCACCGGCTCGTCTCCCAACGTTCCACTACCTGAAGTTCGTAGTCGTTCGGGCAGAATCATCAAACCTCCTGTTCGGTTGACACTGTCTGTTAAAGAGAATTCTGGGGGGGCGCCTGTGGCGGAGCCACCAAGAGACCCAGGGCAATTAGTAATCATCCCTTTAACTACTGTGTAGTGCAGCTGTGGACTGCACCTTTAAACTGTATGTACATTCTTGCATTTCCGCATGATGACATCATGACGCCGATCACGTGACCACCAGTTGGCGTGGAGAACGTGATGATGTCATGACGTCAGCTTCCAGTACTTGGCAGCAGTCTTTGAGGTGCTGGGAGGCTGCACAGAGCTATGTACATCTTCTCCTGTAGTCAGAAATCACAGAATCACAGAAACCCCACAGTGCAGATAGAGGCCATTTCGGCCCATCGAGCCTGCACCGACACATATCCCACCCGATCCCTGTAACCCCTACACCAACACATATCCCACCCTATCCCCGTAACCCCACGTATTTAATCCCCCTAACACTAAGGGTCAATTTGTCATAGCCAATCGACCTAACCCGCACATCTTTGGACTGTGGGAGGAAACCGGAGCACCCGGAGAAAATCCACGCAAACACGGGGAGAATGTGCAAACTCCACACAGTCGCCCGAGGCCGGATTCGAACCCGGGTCCCTGGCGCTGTGAGGAACAGTGCTAACCACTATGCCACCATGCTGCCAGTTAACTTAACTTAACAGTGTTACCAGTTAAGTTGTTTGTCTAATAAATTTTGTTATTTTGTTCTACTGAGACGAACTTCATTATTCAGATAGGAACCTCCGTTCCTACAAGGCGACCAAAACTGCACACAATACTCAAGATGTGGTCTCACCAAGGCCCTGTACAACTGCAGCAAGACATCCTTGTTCTTGTACTCACTATGAAGGCCAACATACCATTTGCCTTCTTAACTGCCTGCTGCACCTGCATGCTTACCTTCAGCGACTGGTGCACAAGGGCACCCAGGTCTCGTTGCACTTCCCCTTCTCCCAATCTATTGCCATTCAGATAATAATCTGCCTTCCTGTTTTTGACACCAAAGTGGATAACCTCACATTTATCCACGTTATATTGCATCTGCCATGCTTATGCTCAATCGCCCAACCTGTCCAAATCATCCTGTAGTTTCTCGGCATCCTCCTCACAGCACACACGCCCACCCAGCTTTGTGTCGTCTGCAAATTTGGAGATATTACATCTAGTTCCCTTGTCTAGATCATTAATATATATTGTGAATAGCTGGGGTCCAAGGACCGATCCCTGCAGTACCCCACTAGTCACTGCCTGCCACTCGGAAAAAGACCCGTTTATTCCAACTCTTTGCTTTCTGTCTGCCAACCAGTTCTCTATCCAAGTCAATACCTTGTGCCCAATCCCATGTGCCTTAATTTTACATGCTAATCTCTTATGTGGGACCTTATCGAAAGCCTTCTGAAAGTCCAAATACACCACATCCACTGTTTCTCCCTTATCTATTTTACTAGTTACGTCCTCAAAAAATTCCAGTAGATTAGTCAAGCACGATTTACCTTTTGTAAATCCATTTTGGCTTTGTCCGATCCTGTCACTGTTTTCCAAGTGCTCTGCTATTACATCTTTTATAATGGACTCTAGCATTTTCCCCACTACCGATGGCAGGCTTACCGGTCTGTAATTCCCCGTTTTCTCTCTACCACGTTTTTTGAATAGTGGGGTAACATTAGCTACCCTCCAATCCATTGGTACTGTTCCAGATTCCATCGAATGTTGGAAGATGATCAGCAATGCATCTATTATTTCTAGGGCCACTTGCTTAAGTACCCTAGGATGTAGATGATCAGGCCCTGGGGATTTATCGGCCTTCAATCCCATCAATTTCCCCAACACCATTTCCCTACAAATACTGATTTCTTTCAGTTACTCCCTTTCATCAGACACTATGTTCCCCGACATTTCTGGGAGGTTACTTGTGTTCTCCTTTGTGAAGACAGAACCAAAATATGTATTTAATTGGTCTGCCATTTCTTTGTTCCGCATTATAAATTCCCCTGATTCTGACTGCAAGGGACCTACGCTTGACTTCCCCAATCTTTTTCTCTTCACATATCTATAAAAGCTTTTACAGTCAGTTTTCATGTTGCCCGCAAGCTTACTCTCATATTCTATTTCCCCTTTCTTAAATAATCCCTTTGTCCTCCTTTGTTGAATCCTAAACTGCTCCCAATCCTCTGGATTACTGCTTTTTTTGGCCAATTTATATGTCATCTCCATGGACCTTATGCTATCCCTAATTTCCCTCATTAGCCACGGTTGAGTCACCTTTTTTGTTTTATTTTTATGCCAAACTGGGATGAACAAATTCTGTGGTTCATCCATGCGGTCTTTGAATGTTTGCCATTGCCTATCCACCGTTAAACATTTGAGTGACATTCCCCAATCAATCCTACCCAATTCGCGACTCAGACCATCGTAGTTTCCTTTATTTAAATTCAGGACCCTAGACTCTGAGTCAACTATTTCATTCTCCATCTTAATGAAGAATTCGATCATATTATGATCGCTCCGACCCAAGGGGCCTCGTACAACAAGATTGCTAATTAATCCTTTCTCGTTACATAATACCCAGTCTAAGATGGCCTGATCTCTGGTTGGTTCCTCGACATATTGCTCCAGGAAACCATCCTGTAAACACTCCAGGAATTCCTCCTCCACAGTATTGTTACTAATTTGGTTAGCCCAATCTATATGTAGATTAAAGTCACCCATGATGACTGCTGTGCCATTTTTGTACGCTTCTCTAATTTCCCTTTTAATGCCATCCCCAACCTCCGCATTACTGTTTGGAGGTCTATAAACCACTCCCACTAACGTTTTCTGCCCCTTGGTATTTCTCAGTTCTACCCATACAGATTCCACATCATCAGAGCTAATATCCTTCCTTACAATTGTGTTAATCCATTCTTTAACCAGTAATGCTACCCCACATCCATTTCCTTTTTGCCTATCTTTCCTGAATATTGAATACCCCTGGATGTTGAGTTCCCAGCCTTCGCCACCCTGGAGCTATGGTTCCGTAATCCCAATCAAATCATATTCGTTTACCTCTATTTGCGCAGCTAATTCATCCACCTTTTTAAGACACAAAGCCTTCAGGCTTGTTTTTTTAACGCTCTTAGACCCATTAGAATTATTATTTACTGTGGCCATGTTTGATTTAATCCGTTGATTTCTCTGACTGCCACTTTTGTTTTTCTCCTTCCTATCTTTTGCTTTTATCCTTGTTTCCCTTTCCTCTGTCCCCCTGCTCAGGTTCCCAACCCCCTGCCATTTTAGTTTAAACCCTCCCCCAGAGCATTAGCAAACACTCCCCCTAAGACATCGGTCCCGGCCCTGCCCAGGTGCAAACCATCCGGTTTGAACTGGTCCCACCTCCCCCAGAACCGGTTCCAATGTCCCAGGAATTTGAATCCCTTCCCCTGGCACCATTCCTCTAGCCACGTATTCATCTGAAATATTCTTCTATTTCTACTCTGGCTAACACGTGGCACTGGTAGCAATCCTGAGATTACTACCTTTTGAGGTCCTATTTTTTCATTTACCTCCTAACTCCCTATATTCAGCTTTTTGGACCTCATCCCGTTTTTTACCTATATCGTTGGTACCTATATGCACCACAACAACTGGCTGTTCACCCTCCCCTTCCAAGATGTTCTGCAGCCACTCTGAGACATCCTTGACCCTTGCACCAGGGAGGCAACACACGATCTTGGAGTCTCGTTTGCGGCCGCAGAAACGCCTATCTATTCCCCTTACAATAGAATCCCCTATTACTATAGCTCTACCCCTCTTTTTCCTCCCGTCCTGTGCAGCAGAGCCACCCCTGGTGCCAGGAAGTTGGCTGCTGCTGCCTTCCCCTGGTAAGCCATCCCCCCCATCAGTATCCAAAGCAGTATATCTGTTTGAGAGGGGGATGGCCACTAGTCACTGCCTGCCACTCGGAAAAAGACCCGTTTATTCCAGCTCTTTGCTTTCTGTCTGCCAACCAGTTCTCTATCCAAGTCAATACCTGACCCCAATCTCATGTGCCTTAACTTTACACGCTAATCTCTTATACGGGACCTTATCAAAAGCCTTTTGAAAGTCCAAATACACCACATCCACTGGTTCTCCCTTATCTATTTTACCTGTTACATCCTCAAAAAATTCCAGTAGATTAGTCAAGCACGATTTACCTTTTGTAAATCCATGTTGACTTTGTCCGATCCAGTCACTGTTTTCCAAGTGCTCTGCTAGATCATAAATAATGATTACAGATCATGTCCTCCACCAACTCATCATCTTGCAGCTGGACTGTTTCTGACAAGATGGGCAACAGGAGCCAGAGGCACGAAAATGGAAAACCACGATCAAAATAGGATTATCAAGGCAGTTAACAGGCTCTTAACTGCCTTAACTATCTGTCCCATCAGTTGGAGTCGGGTCAGTTTGGGAGCAGCTGAACAGATACTCATGAAAATCGGGTCGCGACAGGATGGAGGCAGATTGGATGTCTGAAGTCATTTTTTCCGATTTTCACAGCTGACCCGCCTCCAAACCCACCTCCTCAGAGCTATTAAAATCGAGCCCAGAGACTCCGATTACAATTTATCAATCCTCAGTAAATATGCAAATTGTGCTGTGTGATTGTAAAGTGGCCAATAGTCTGGAATTTTCTTGGAGCTGCACCTATACCATTGCTGTAACTTCACCAGAAGTTTATTGGAAACCCCGCTTACCTGCATAAATGGGGTCTCCACCGCACTGCCAGCAAAGTTACAGCAGCAGTGTAGGAGCATCTCTGAAGAAACTACCAGCTGACATGAAAGGGTCAAAAGTTAGTCTAAGGTTCTGTGGTCGAATGAAGCTTACTTATAGACAAGGTGGAGTCAGCTTGGAGCATCAAAGAACCAATTTCCAAATTTGGGGACAGTTGTAGATAGGGAGTTTATGCAGGAGCTGGTCTAGAGGCAGAGTAGCCCGTCTGCCCTCTCAGGTGGATGTAAAAGATCCCATGGCACTCTTTCGCAGATGAGCAGGGGAGTTCTCCCTGATGTCTTGGCCAACATTTATCCCTCAACCAACACGTAAAAAAGATAATCTGGCCATTTATTTCATTGCTGTTTGTGGGAGCTTGCTTTGTGCAGATTGACTGCTGTGTTTCTTACATTACAACAGTAAATACATTTAAAAAGTACTTTTGAACAGGTGAAACAGCAATTTACTTGTACTTCCTGCAATTTAGTATACTGTATTCGCTGCTCACGATATTGTCTCCTCTACATTGGGGAGACCAAATGCAGATTGGATGACCGCTTTGCGGAACACCTCCATTCAGTCCGTAAGGGGGACGCTGAGCTCCCGGCGGCCTGTCACTTTAATTCACCACCCCATTCCCACTCAGACCTCACCGTCCTCGGCCTCTTGCATTGTTCCACGGGAGCTCAGCGTAAGCTCAAGGAACAGTACCTCATCTTTCGATTAGGCACTCTACAGCCCTCTGGACTCAACATAGAGTTCAACAATTTTAGATCATAACCTCGGCCCCTATCACACATAATATCTATATATATATATAAATCGGTACATCTGTCTGTCTGTTTGTCATTCTGTCAGTCATCGCGTGTGCGTCTGTCGGGCTATGCGCTCGAAAGTTACAGGGCGTACCTACGCGCGCGTTACCTCCAAAGAAAGCTTATGCTTCCGAGACGGTTTTAAGCGTATTTACGTTTCGGCCGGGCTAAAATCGCACCCGCGGTATCCCAAAAACCTTCAGCATTCCGCTCATTAGCATCTCATTATCCGCTCATTAGCGACAGAGTGACCTCGAGCTCGACCAATCATACGCCGGGTTGCTGGCGTGTGCCGCCGGGCCAATTGGTGCGTGTGTGGCCGGGCCTTATCGTTCTGAACCGAGGTGAGTCGCCGCCATCTTGATTCCAAACTTTTCCTTTCTTTTTCCCGCTTTCTGCGTCTTAAAAAAAAACATTGCTTTTAAAACACATATTGTTTTTAAAAAAAATGATTTAGAAAGAAATTAACTTATCTAATCTCATTTATTTTCCTACCTTTCCCCGTTTTTCCAGGTAGGCCTAGAAGCCTCGGCGTCTCCTCCGCACCCACGCCCGAGCTAGGCACCTCCCAGCCCCACGCGAAGGCTGGAGGGCCGAGCCTCAGCCCAGCGCCGCTAGGGTGCGCGCGCAGCAGGAGCTGAGACGCAGCATCTCTCTCTGGCTCGGCCGGGGGGCGGGGCTTGCTGAGCGTCAAGCGTTACCCTGGCAACCGGGCCCGCCGGCCGTCTCACACAGCCGCAATCGGCGGTCTTCACCTCGGGGGGGGGCCGCGACCCTCGGGGGGGCCGCGACCCTCGGGGGGGCCACGACCCTCGGGGGGGCCGCGCGCGCAGCAGGAGCAGCTGAGACGCGGCGTCTCTCTCTCTGGCTCGGCCAGGGGGCGGGGCTTGGTCAGCGTCACGGTTACCCTGGCAACCGGGCCCTCCGGCCGTCACGCACAGCCGCAATGTTGAAGCCAGCTCGGGAGGCCGGTGCTCGGAAGATCGCGCCTCCGGAGTTCGGTGCTTGGTTGGTGGGGGGGGCGAGCCTCGGGGGTGGGTGGGTGGTGGGCGAGCCTCGGGGGTGGGGGTGGGTGGTGGGCAAGCCTCGGGGGTGGGATGGGGGTGCGAGTCTCGGGGGAGCCAACCTCTGGAGTTCGGGGGTGGGGATCAGGGGGCTCGGGAGTTTGGGGGGACGGGGATCAGGGGGCTCGTGGACTCTCCCCCTTCCCCTCCCCTCCCCCCTCCTCTCTCCTCCTCCCCTCCCTCCCCCGCCCCTTCTTCCCCCCCTCCTCTCTCCTCCTCCCCCCGCCCTCCCCTCCCCCTCCACCTCTCCTCCCCTCCCTCTCCCTCCCCCCCTCCCCCTCCCCCCACTCCCTCTCTTCCCCCCAGTCGCTCTCTCTCTTCCCCCCAGTCGTTCTCTCTCTTCCCCCCAGTCGCTCTCTCTCTCTCTTCCAACAACAACATGCCCTCGAAAAAGTCTCGGCACCGCCGGGCACTTCAGCTAGTATCTATATATATAAAAGGTTCGATCTGTCTGTCTGTCTGTCTGTCTGTCCTTCGGTGTGTCTGTCCAGCTATACACTCTAAAGTTATAGAGCGTACCTACACATGCGTTACATCAAAAGAAAGCTTACGATTCCGGAACGGTCATAAGCATATATACGTTTCGGCGAGACAAAAATTGCGCCCGCGGTATCCAAAAAACGTTCAAAATTCTGCTCATTATCCGCTCATTAGCATAGAGTGACATTAAGGTCGACCAATCGTACGGTCGAGCGACCCGATGGTCGACCAATCGCTGCGTGGCAGGGGCGGGTTCTTCGCGCGTGCGGGTGGGCCCTCCTAGAGTCGAGTGACAGGACGATTGACCAATCCTATGCTTCAGTGACATGACGGTCGACCAATCGGTGCGTGTGTGGGCGGGCCTTATCGTTCTGAACCGAGGTGAGCGGCCGCCATCTTGATTCCAAACTGTTCATTTCTTTTTCCCGCTTTCTGCGTGTTTCTTTTCAAATATACATTTCCAGCAAAAAAAAAGTTGCTTTTAAAACACAAATTGTTTTCCCAGAGAGCTGTCATGACTCTTTCATCCTGTGCCAGTCCACCCTCTCTCAGCTCTTTGCACCTCTGAGCAGACTTACTAGCTGGCTGCTTGGAGACAGGAGACTGAAGACATGGCTGATAATACCCTTGAGCAGGCTAAACAATGAGGCTGAAGAGCGCTATAATCAAAGTCACATGATGACCAGATGTGTCATAGAGAAAGCAATCGGCATGCTGAAGATGTGCTTCAGATGCCTTGACAGATCTGGAGGAGCCCTTCAGTATGCAGCAGCCAGGGTCTCCAGAATGATTATCGTATACTGCACGCTGCACAACAAAGCGCAGCAGCGAGCATTGGAGTTGCAGGAGGAGCAAGGCGCAGAGTGCACAGCCTCCGGAGGAGGAGGAGGAAGAGTGGAACATGAGGAGGAGGAGGAGGGGGAACCTGAGGTGAAGATGGCATTAGCAGTGGTACACATTGCTGCCCAGAAGACTCATGTTGGCCTCGTAATGGCCCGATTTAGTTAAGTTGCACCAGTGTACTCATCTGGCTCCTGATGCTGTACCAACTTCACCCCCACCCCACCAACACCACAAAGCAGTCCTAAAATTGCCAAACCATTCCTGTCACACACACACCCATTTCTTGAGGTTGAGTAATGTCTCACCATTCACTACAAGTACTTCCCATTCTTCAATACCACCTCCCAAACCCGTGGCCTCTACCACCTAGGAGGACAAGGGCAGCAGGTGCATGGGAACACCATCACCTCCAAGTTACCCACCACGTCACAAACCATCCTGACTTGGAAGTATTTCGCCATTCCTTCATCGTCGCTGGGTCAAAATCCTGGAACTCCCTCCCTAACAGCACTGTGGGAGTACCTTCACCACATGGACTGCAGTGGGTCAAGAAGGCGGTTCACCACCACCTTCTCAAGGGCAATTAGAGATGGGCAATAAATTCTGGCCTTACCAGTGATGCCCACATCCCAGAAATGAATTTTTTTAAAAGGTAGCAGGCAAAAATGAATAAGACGGGAAAGTGGTGCAAAGAAATACATTTATGTACATCATAAATAGAACTGAAACCTAACACCAACATTTTGGCAAACACCCATGTGCGTATCCTTGTGTATTTATGATTGTGTCATTTTTCTTTTCCCAGTGCTTCCACCTCCTGTAGCTTCAGCAGAGGTAGCGGCAGGCTGCTCACTTCCCTGCTGCGACTGCTTAGACACTTTTGGTGGACGTCCTCTGGGTTTTGGAGCCTGTGATGGCCCTGCCAAAGACTGCTGCACCAGCAACTGTGCAAGGGCAGACTCGGCCATCAGGATCCGAGGCAGCATGTGGGACTCTGACTGAGGGGAGGCAACAGTGGAGAAGTGGGAGCAGTTTGAGCAAAACCCCACTTCCATGTGCCCTCTCACCATCATCCCTCTCATGGGCCATCCACACTTCCCTGCTAGCAAGGAGCAAGAGAGCACCTTGCTGCACATCAGTGGGGCAATGAATGCCCAAGTCGATGTTGCTATCCCTTCTAGAGATGAGTTCAATAAGAGTCTGCAAGCTGTTGTTCACAGAAAGCATATTCTCATTTGACTGGTACATTTGATGCTCCATGTAGGTGGCCATCCTTTCCATGGAAGAGCATATCATTGTTATCGCCTGCAATATGGTGCTGCTCATGTTGGAGATGGACTCCTCCATTTTCTTTACAATCGTGAACATCACGGCTGGAAAAGCTGCCAGAGTCTCGCGCAATTGTTGCTGCTCCTCCAAGATCACCCTCTTTGTAGACGGCCCCACGAGGTTCAGCATCTGCATCCAGCTGAGCAGAGCTTCGATCATCCTGCACCCTCCGGCAAGGAGTCTCCACTGCTGTCCCTGTCTCCACCATCTGCTCTTGCTCACTTGTGATGTGTGAGACACCAGGTGACAACACTACTCTATGTCTCGCAGGACCCACCGACGAGCACGTATCTGTGCTGGTGCTAGGTGCACATGGGTCTGGTGACGGTGCACCCTCAGAGAATGGAGCTTGCTCTGAGGAGTTGTCTTCTTCCTCTGGCTGGACAGTGTGGTGGGGGACACTTGATGAACATGTGACAGTGTAAAGACATAAATTAGAACGCTGATGATAAGAATGGGTAACGTTACTATTATGCACATGATGCTATTTCACTGGCTGCTGTGATCAAGTCACCATGAGTGCCATGTGGGATATTTAATTCTGTCACCAGGTTACTGGGAGGTCCCCCTCTCTCCATCTCCCACTGTCAGCAGCTCTGCCAGTCCACTTAATTCCAGCGCCTCCTCCTCTTCTGGCATCAAATTAGTGTATATTGGAGGGCCACCTCTGGTTCTTTCTCTTTCTCTGTTGTTCTGCGTTCTCTTCTCCTGCAAGGAAAGGAAGAAGAGAACTTTGAGTGAGAGTGATGGAATGAGTGTAAGGGATGGATGGGCTACATCTGTAGAGGGTGACTATGAGGGAGTGGCATGATAATGCCAAATGGCCTACTTCTGTGATGTTACTTTCTAGGATTGCATTAGGCTGAGGGTGAGTGCCAGTGGTGGTTAGTTAAATGGGGATGTGAGTAGGTACATAGACAGTGAGAGATAGGTGTACCTGCAAGGTAGATTGGTGTGAGGAGTGACTGCAGGAGTGGGCCTAGGAAGGCAGAGTGATGGGGTTGGGATGACACACACATCAGGATGTAGTTGAGTGTGGCATTGTACCTCATGTGATCATTAAATCTCTTGCGGCACTGTATCCAGGAGCAGCTCCTATACCCCTGCTGTTGACTTTGTGCACTATCTCCAGCCATGCCCTCTTGGTTTCACTGGCAGGTCTCTTCCTGCCGTACCAGGGAATAGGACCTCCCTCCATGCTCTGACTCCCTGGACCAGGACTTCCAGGGAGACATCCGAGAAGCTTGGCACAGCCTTCTGGCGCTGAGACTCTATCCTTCCTTGCATCCTCACAAAAATCTTCGATAGATAAGAATGGTCACCTCTCCCAACCACCTTTAAGCCTCCTACAACAATCTTCAACGCTGATGTGTGCAAGGCTCCTTTAAATAATCGTGCTGAAAGCAAGACATCAGTGAAGTCATCAGACCCACTCCAGTTAATTGTTCGGGAAACCCGCATGACTCATTCAATTGATCTAATTCAGTTAAATGCACAGTGCAGAACGCGCTGTTGAAAATTGTAAACTACAATGGACCAAAGCTTGGGCATCACAAACAGTAAATTACTCTCCAGTAACTGATCTATCTGTAGTGATACTTACTACTTCTGAAGTCTTCAAGGCAATAGTTCAATTTGTTCCTTGCCTTGGTGCACAAGCTTCATTGAGTGCCATTGATCCTCTATAATGTTACAACCCAAGTTGAATATGAATGAACAGATATTCTACTGGTACTACCTTTTGCCTACATTATAACAGTGACTGCACTTCAATAAAATACTTCATTGGTTATGAAGCACTTTGGACATCTTAAGGTCATGAAAGGCTCTATATAAATACAAGTTCTTCTACCAGCAGAGGGTATTTTCATGAGTTACAAATATAAGAACTAGGTATTGATTTTGAAGAAATACAAAGATTTCATGGGATAAAACTTCAAAATAAAAGCAATATAATGCATTATTTAGATACAAAGAAACTACTTATCACATATCTTAGCATATTTATTTCATTTGGTAATAATATATTGATTGGATGCAAGTCCATTCATATGTGGATTAAAATATATATATTTTGCTCCTTTGCCATTTTGGTTAGTTTAAGTTACACATATGATGATCTGATTATAGTACAATGTGACTCTCCTGTGCAAGTAGCAGCAGCTTATACATATTGTATTTCACAGCATGTTGTATGTGACATAAAATTACAACTAAAGTTTGGAACTATTAATATAGTAGGCTGAGGTGTCATGATGGTAAGGGAAACTCCTTCCATTGAAATGAAGTTTTTGGAAATCTTCCTAGCCAATGCTTGGGCATCGCTCCCTAATGCAGGTTGTTGGCGGTCCACTACATCCATAATAAAAGTACAACTTTATTTTTCAGTGACATGAGGGAGGATAACATCACCCACCTCTGCCCTGCCTCAGCTCATCTGCTGCTGAAATGCTCCTCCATGCCTTTGTTACCTCAAGACCTGACTATTCCGATGCTCCCCTGGCTGGCCTCCCACCTTGAATCCTCCATAAACTTGAGCTCATCCAAAATCCTGCTGTCCATATCCTAACTCGCACCAAGCCCCGATCACCCATCCCCTCTGTACTCGCTGACCTACACTGGCTTCCATTCTGGCAATGCCTCAATATTAAAATTCTCATCCTTGTTTTCAAATCCCATCATGGCCTCACCCCTCCCTATCTCTGTAATCTCCTCCAGCCCTACAACCATCCAAGATCTCTGTGCTCCTCCAACTCTGCCTCTTCCGCATTCCCAATTTTCATTGCTGCACCATTGGCAACAGTGGCTTCAGCTGCCTAGGCCCTAAGCTCTAGAATTTGCTCCTTATACCTCTCCGCCTCTCTACCTCTCTCTCCTCCTTTAAGATGTTCCTTAAAACCTACCTCTTTGACCAAACTTTTGGTCACCTGCTCTAATATCTCCATATGTTGTTGATATTGCTCATAGGTTAGCCAGCATGTACCACAGTTTGAATGACTCATTCTGCACAGTAGCACCTGAGTGATCAAGGCTCCCAAATTAGTATTTAAACAGATCAAAAGTAATTCAACAATGGACCACATACATTATGAGCCATGATTTCAAGTTATTCTTGTGGCTTGCCAAAAGCGACCCTTGGAATTAGTTATCCTGTCCAAACGAAGTAAACATAAAAGATGGTAAGAGTGAAGGTGATGTAGATTGAGAACTTTGCAGTCACGTGCATAATTAGATTCATGGATTTGCTGAACATTTGTATGTTAAGGAAATGAAAACTTACTGATAGTACATGCCAATATGGTTTTAAGATTTTTGTCTTTTTGGTCGAGAAGGAATTTTGCAATAATTTATATTAATATATTGCTATTATGTTAAATTCAGCACCATGGGTACAGTAGCCTAGTGGCTATGGTACTGGACTAGCAACCCAAAGATCATTAGTTCAAATACCACCATCGGAAGATGTGAAATTGAATTCAACATATCTGGAACTGACCATGAAATTTGCCAGATTGTTGTAAAACTCAAACTTTTCACTAATGTGCTTCAGGGAAGAGAACCTGCCAACACTACTGGTCTAGCCTATATGTGACTCCAGTTTCACACAACTTAGTTGATTCTTAATGCTATCAGGGCAACTAAAGATGGGTAATAGGTGCTGTCTTGCTAGTGTTGCCCACAACCGGAGAACAAATAAAAAGTACAAGTGATGAACTCCCCCACAACACACAGGCTATTTGGAGATCTGGATTAGATCCAGGACCTGAAACCAGATGAATTAGTTAATAGCATTGTGTTTCTTGCATACCATATCAGTTTGAGACAATACGGTTTGTTAGTACATTCTGGAGATAAACTGGAGGTAATGATAGAATGACTTTCTTTTATTTATCTCAGCAGGAATCCTAGTGGGCCAGACAATGTATTGCTATGAATCTCACATGAAGAATGTGGGGGTGGGAGAAATATTACTTTTGATTGGCAGTGAATGAGCCAATCATTGACACCGGGAGTTGAGGAAGGGGTCAAACTTCAAGTCTTTGGTTTCCTCTGGCTAGAAAAGAAAACAGTTTGCTAAGGTTAGTGGCAGTCACTTCAGTGAGTACAGATTTGTAAAACTAAGTTAGACTTAGTTCTCTATAATAAATTATTTTGATGTTACAAGAAGCAGGACGAATTAGATTAAATTTCACTGAAAGCTGTTTGTTCACATATTACATTACATATAAAATAAAGCAGTCTCTTGATTTTGGGCCACGTCTCACGAGTGCTTATCAATCATCCCCACCCCCACCTTCTCGAAAATAGGAGAAATGTACATGGGGCACATGCACAATCACAGTATCACAAAGAATGAGGGGTCTTTTTGTTACAGCACCAAGGTCATACTACCATATTACTGGGTAGTAAAGGAAAATCTGAGTGTAGGAGACAATGAAGCCAGGAAAATAACTAGTGTAGACTCAAAATTTGTAACAGTGCCATTGGATTATTTGATAATACCCACATTTAGCACTCTGAAAAAACCTGCAGTGCCAGAAAATCCTCACTTTGTGGGCAATTGTTTCTTCACACTTCCAGAGAAATGTATAACCTGTCAAGCCTCCCAAACACCACCTGAGTGCAGGTGGACATGCTACTTAGAGCAATAGGACTATAATCTCCTGCAGGTGCCTGGAAAGGCCCTGTGTGAAAGCAATTAATGACTGCTATTGTTCTTAGATTACTGGAAGAATTACAGGAAGTCCCTGAGGTAGAATTTGGCTTACATCTATGAATCCTCGATTAGATTAAATCATCCTGGACACTGTTGCTAAACAAATACTAAATTATCATCCCTGACCCATACAACTTTCATCTGCTTATGGCTTACTCCTAATATCCTCTTCCTTTGTGCTCACATTTCCAATTTGTTCTGCTTCAACTCATTGAAAATGATGTTTGATACTATTGAAAGGAAATATAATTTACAATTGACTAGAAATGCTGCATTTGCTTTGGTGGCAATAGTAAAACCTGGTTGTGCTATAATTTCCCGTGCTATTGGACAAAGGTTTTAAAGTATTGAAAAGCAGCAGACTAACAAAAGTCCGCATGACCCTCTCTAATAACTGACTAAATTGGTATTTTAGTTTACTAGCTGAGATCATTTATAACTTTACACTGTGAACTGCAGAATAGCATTAAAACCACTAAAAGTAAACTTACTGCCCAAGGCAATATTTTTAAATCGGTATTAAGTGGGTGGGGAAAAAAGTTCCCTTTCCAAGTTACTTAAAAGTTATAAGGGATTTTTAAAAAATCAAACAAGGATACCACAGCCTCAGCAAATGTCACCACATCATAGTGAAAAAAAAATTACGTTAGTTGCAGCAAATCTGTAAATATGTTACTAGTGCTTACAGATTCACTAAAACTAATGCTCAAACAAAAATATTAGAGTCTGGGGGCTAAAATTAATAGCCCCGGAAAACAGGCACGGGGATCGCGATGCGCGATTAACCTGCACCCGTTCAATGTGATGCAGGCAGCACGCCAAATTCGTGCTGCCTGCTCATTTCCATGGTTGTAGCGTGCTGCCAGCATTAACCGCGCTGTTCATTGGCTGCACGCATCGGAAGAGCCTCAAAATCGTGAGAGGCTAGCACCACTTAAAACTAGCCTGCAGTATTTAAAGCCAGCCTGCATCTTTTAAAGGGGAGGTGCAGTCTGGCTGGAGCAGGTGGTGGAAGTCATTCTACAACTGATTCTGACGTATGGAATACTCAATAATGGCACAACATGGGGGAGCTCGGGCTCCAAGGTTTTACAACACTGTATTGGAGGTCTTGGTGAAGGAGGTGAAAAGGAGGAGAGATGTTCTGTATCCACAGGGGGGGCAGCAGACCCTCCAGATAAAAGCACTAGGAGCAGATAATTGTGGTGGTCAATGCTGGGAGTCAAGCATCGAGGACCTGGATACAGTGCCATAAAAAGTTTAATGACCTCACACGAGTGGTCAAGGTCAATGAATGCATCTTCAAATGCCATATCCCACCAACTGCACTACTAGCCTCAGCCACTGCTCATTGTACCACAGCCCCATCACTCACCTACCATCAATCTCTATCAATCTGGACTCAGACGTAACATTCATATGCTTCACCTCACCCTCTTAGCAGTGCTGCAAGCCTCACACCCACATCTCACAGCTTGAAAACACTACCAGCTAATCAACCATGATAGCCACATCACCCAAACAGTTTAGACAACACTCACTGATGTACTTCCCTCTCTCTTGCAGGAAAAGGTGGTGCACAACTGGGGGCAGCAGGAGCTAACCGGCAGGGGACATATGTGTCTCAATGGAGGAGACGGTGCTCGCCAGTATTGGAATGGACATTGCTGAGGCCGTGGCCAGCAGCGGGGCTGAAACCATAGAAGATGACGGTATCCTCATACCTAATCTTCCTTTTCACATCCCACTTCCTCCTTATCCAACAATCTCTTCTGATTTACAAGCTGCAGATGGTGTAAACATGCACCTCTTGCTCCCGCCCCCCCATCCCCTCACCACAACCATACCCTTGTGCCTTTCTCCTTTCAGATACTCAAGAACTGCAAACTGGCCAGGCAGTGGTGTTAAAGAAACAGGTGGAAGAGCAACAAGACGGTGATGATGAAGATTCACTGTCACTCGATTTCACTCTCACAGCCACCAGCTCAGTTACTGAGCATTTTGATGGGGCAGCCTACAGAAGAACGCTGATGGGTCTGCACAATGAAATGCTTGGTGCATTGAGAAGCCTGCCAGAAAGCCTGCGTGCATTGTCAAGGAGCATGGAAGAGTCTGTCATCAACTTGGCACAGGGCTTTGCGCAGAGCTTGGAGCCCATCCTTTCCAGCATGGAAATGATGGCGAACTCTATTTGCATACTTGTAGATGCAACCATGATGCAGCGTCTGATGGCTGTCTCAGCTTCCATTGCAGCAGAAGCAGCAGCAACCATAAGTCTGAGTGCTGCAGTGGAAGCTCAGATTGCTGTCATCATGGCTCTGGATACCACTGTTCAATGGGGCTTCCAGGGTGTCACAGCAGTCCAGCAATCTGTCCTCCAACAGATTACTAGGATTGCTGAGGTGCTGCCCTAGGGGAGTGGCAGTGGCTCCATGGAGCACGAACCTGCTGTCCTCTTTCAGGATGATAACATTCGTCCTCCCACCGCTGCCACTCCACCAGTGCCCTTGCTGTCGCCTGTTAGCCAGCTAGCCCAGACTGCTGTCACTCATGCTGAGATGGTACAGTCTAAGCCGAGCCTTCTAGGCCCAGAGCTGCTCGAGGTTGTCCTGCAAGGCCACCTGCAGTCTCTCCAAATGAAAGTCAGCAGCCTTCCACCAGCCATGCTGCAGCCACTGGGGTAGCACAGCATAGGAGCACTAGAACAGGCAAAGGCACACTGAGGGAATGCACAAGGGTGATTAGTATACATTTTGTGGCCAAGTGGGCACTGTGATGGTTAATGAAGGTAAGGTGTGGGACTGTTGGTGAATGGGAAATTGGGGTTGCATTTATTTGTATCACACTCGGGTGAGTTCTTCAGGACAGCCTGGCTAGGAAGGGCTGCATAGGTTGCCTCCTCCTTCTCTTCTTCCTCCTCCTCCTCCTCTTGCTGCTCGCCGTACAGCTGGTGGCAAGGGCTGTGTCCTCATGATGGTGAGGTTGTGCAGCATGCAGCAGTCCATCACAAAATCTTGATGCCCACTCTGCCGAGTACTTCAGGGCTCCTCCAAAGTGGTCCAGGCAGCAGAATTGTTGTTTCAGCACATGGTGTGCTCTATCACATTTCATGTGGCAGCATGGCTTTCATTGTATGCATGCTGCCCACGTGTGCATGGGTTGTGCACCAGAGTCATCAGCCATATCATCAGCAGAGAGCCCTTGTCACCCAATAGCCCCCCTTTGGTTTGCCATGGTGACTCAAATGCAGATGGCACACTGGACTGCCGCAGAATTAAGGCATTGTGACTGCTGCCAGGATACCTGGATTTGACTTGCATAATTTGCTGCCTATGGTCGCACACCATGCAAGTCAATGTTTAAACTAACTTGGCAGGGGGATGGGACTCTAAGTATAGAGACAATAAGGAGGGAAGAAAAACTGGAATTGGAAAACAAAAATGTAGAAAGCAAGTTGGAGGGACAGAGAAATCAAGGGCTAGATAGTAGTCAACAAGGAGGTTTGCCTGTACTAACTGGTATATACTTCAATGCAAGGCGTATAGTGAACAAGGCAGATGAGCTGAGGGTACAGGTAGATACTTGGGACTATGATATTATAGCTATTACAGAGACGTGGCTGAAAGAGGGCAGGCATGGCAGCTCAACATTCCTGGTTACAGGATTTTCAGACGGGATAGAGACGGAGGTAAAAAGGGAGGGGGGGTCGCGGTATTGATTAAGGAAACTATTACAGCTGTGAGGAGGGATGATATGTTGGAGGGATCATCAAACGAGGCCATATGGGTCGAATTGAAAAACAAAAAAGGGGCGATCACACTGCTGGGAGTGTACTACAGACCCCCAAACAGTGAGAGGGTGATAGAAGAACAAATATGTAGACAAATTTCTGAGAAGTACAAAAACTATAGGGCAGTAATAGTAGAGGATTTCAACTACCCCAATATTAACTGGGATAAAATTAGTGTGAAGGGTATAGAGGGTGCGGAATTCCTAAAATGCATCCAGGAGAACTTTTATAGCCAGTATGTAGCAAGCCCAACAAGGGAGGCGGCAGTTCTGGACTTAGTTTTAGGGAATGAAGCTGGGCAGGTAGAAGGCGTATCAGTGGGGGAGCATTTTGGTGCTAGTGACCATAATTCTGTTAGATTTAAGGTAGTTATGGAAAACGACAAGGATAGACCAGGAATAAAAATTCTAAATTGGGGAAAAGCAAATTTTGCTAAGCTCAGAGGGGATTTGGCCATAGTGGACTGGAAACAGCTACTTGAAGGTAAATCAGTGTCATAGCAGTGGGAGGCATTCAAGGAGGAGATCCGGGGGGTTCATACCAAACATGTGCACTTAAAGAAAAAAGGTGGGACTAACAAATCTAGAGCCCCCTGGATGTCTAGGGACATACAGGGTAAGATAAAGAAAAAAAGGGAGGCGTATGACAGATACCGAGAGCTAAATACAGGAAACTCTCTTTTTACCGGCACCTAAATAACCGGAAATCTCTCTTAACCGGCAAAATGCAGGAGTAGGTTCAGGTAAGTTTTACTTTATATTAGTGACCGTGTAACCGGGGTTCCTGGATCTGTGGCCGTGTAACCAGGGTTCCTGCACCTGTTGCCATGCAACAGGGACACCTGGATCTGTGGCCGTGTACAGGGCTCTCATACCTTAGTAAGTATACCTCTCTGTTATCCGGACTTTTTGATCAACCGGCACTACGCCGGTCCTGTCGGTGCCAGATAAAAAAGAATTTCCTGTAATGCAGAATCTTTAGAGTACAGAAAGTGCAGGGGTGCAATTAAAAAGGATATTAGGAAAGCAAAGAGAGAGCATGAAAAACTCTTGGCAAGTAAAATCAAGGAAAACCCAAAGATGTTTTATAAATATATTAAGAGTAAGAGGATAACTAAAGAAAGGGTAGGGCCTATTAGAGATCATGGGGGTAATCTGTGTGTGGAGGCGGGAGACGTCGGTAGGGTTCTTTTCACAAAGGAGAGGGGCGAAGCAGACATTGCTATCGGGGGGAGGAGAGTGAAATATTAGATGAAATAAACATAGTGAGAGAGGAAGTATTAAAGGGTTTAGCAGCTTTAAAAGTGGATAAATCACCAGGCCCGGATGAAATGTATCCCAGGCTGTTAAGTGAAACAAAAGAGGAAATAGCAGAGGCCCTGACTATCATTTTTCAATCCTCTCTGGCTTCAGGTGTGGTGCTGGAGGACTGCTAATGTGGTGCCCTTGTTTAAAAAGGGAGAAGAGGATAGACCGAGTAATTACAGGCCAGTCAGCCTAACCTTGGTGGTGGGAAAATTATTGGAAAGAATTCTGAAGGACAGGCTAAATCTTCATTTGGAAAGACACAGATTAATCAAGGATAGTCAGCACGGATTTGTTAAGGGAAGGTTGTGTCTGACAAACTTGATTGAATTTTTTGAGGAGGTAACAAGGAGGGTAGATGAGGGCAGTGCGTTTGATGTAGTGTATATGGACTTTAGCAAGGCTTTTGATAAGGTTCCACATGGCAGACTGATCATGAAGTTAAAAGCCCATGGGATCCAGGGCAAAGTGTCAAGTTGGATTCAAAACTGGCTCAGAGTCAGGAAGCAGAGGCTAATGGTTGATGGGTGTTTTTGTGACTGGAAGGCTGTTTCCAGTGGGGTTCCGCAGGGCTCAGTACTAGGTCCCTTGCTTTTGTTTTGGTATATATCAATGATCTAGACTTGAATATAGGGGGTATGATTAAGAAGTTTGCAGATGATACTAAAATCGGCTGTGTGGTTGATACTGAAGAAGGAAGCTGTAGACTACAGGAAGATATCAATAAAATGGTCAGGTGGGCAGAACAGTGACAAATGGAATTCAATCCAGAGAAGTGTGAGGTAATGCATTTGTGGAGGGCTAACAAAGAAAGGGAATACACATTAAATGGTAGGACACTTAGTAGTGTAGAGGAACAAAGGGACCTTGGAGTGCATGTCCACAGATCCCTGAAGGTAGCAGGCCAGGTAGATAAGGTGGTTAAGAGGGATACGGAATGCTTGCCTTTATTAGCCGTGGCATAGGATACAAGAGCAGGGGGGTTATGCTTCAATGGTATCAAACACTAGTTAGGACTCAGCTAGAGTACTGCATGCAGTTCTGGTCACCACATTACAGGAAAGATGTGATTGCACTAGAGAGGGTACAGAGGAGATTTACAAGGATGTTGCCAGGAGTAGGGAATCTTAGCTATGAGAAAAGACTGGATAGGCTGGGTCTGTCTTCTTTGGAACAGAGGAGGCTGAGGGGAGACCTTATTGAGGTGTATAAAATTATGAGGGGCATAGATAAAGTGGATAGAAAGGTCTTATTTCCCTTAGTGGAGGGGTCAAAAACCAGGGGCACAGATTTAAAGTAATTGGTGGGAGGTTTAGAGGGGATTTGAGGGGAAATTTCTTCACCAGGAGGGTTGTGGGGGTCTGGAACTCACTGACTGAAAGGGTGGTAGAGGCAGGAACCCTAACCACATTTAAAAAGTACTTGGATGTGCACTTGGGATGCTCTAACCTGCAGGGCTACGGACCAAGAGCTAGGAAGTGGGATTAGGCTGGCGTGGACACAATGGGCTGAAATGGCCTCCTTCCGTGCTGTAACTTTCTATGATTCTATGATTCTACCAGCTGAAAGCTGACGGAGTGGAAACCCTTTCGGTTGCAGTACATGTCAGCGTTGACATGCGGCACCCACAAAGCGATGTGCATGCAGTCAATGGCGCCCTGTACCATGGAGAAGCCTGCAGTCCTGGCAAAGCCCCTGCTCTCTGGCAAGAGAGAATGAAATGTTGTCAGCTCTCTTTGAATAGAGAGCCTCAGTGGCCTCCATGACACAACAGTGGATGGCAAACTGCGAGATGTTGCAAATATCTGCAGCTCCAGCTTGGAAAGAGCCCGATGCATAAAAGTTCATCTCCACTGTCACCTTCACAGCCACTGGTAATGTGGTTCTTACCCTGCTCTGAGGTTGCAGTTGTGGCTACAGCAGGTGGGAGATTTCAGTGAGGTGTACTTACTGAAGCGTAGACATCTCACACATTGTTCCTTGCTGAGGTTCAGGTTGGAGAATTGCTCCCTCATCACACTGGGCATATATGGCCTCCTGCTGAGAGCCCTTCGCCCCCTCCTCCTCCCTCATCCAGCAGCTAGTACTGCTCTGTGTGCCCTCTGTTCATTCTCCAAGTCATGCTGTATTCCAAGGGGAATTCTTACTAGTACACCCATGTCTGTCAGCAAGTGGTTTGTGCAGAAGCCTTGAAATCAGGAAAAAGTCCTTCAGAACATGCCACACTACTCCCTGTAGACTTTTGCAACTTGAAACAACTATAGAAAGCACCAAACACTTGTAGAATTGTATCAACAGCCAGAAGAAATATACCAGCAACTAACATGCAAGTAGTTAATGATCCTTTTAAATAGTGCTGGTTGGGGGTCTTTCCTGCTGCTGAACACGTGTTCAGCTGTGCGAGCTTAAGAGAGGGCTTTAACTGGAGTGTTGAGCTCCAAAATGGCACTGCTGGCATCAAATCAGCATTGCACACTGTTTGACCTCATGATCTGTGTACTCTGCAGACTTCCGGCGGACGCTCACTGAGCGCGCTAACACCCTCACCAAAATGGCATCTGATGCGACTCGCACCAGAAGTGTGCGTGCACACCACAGACACCATTTTGGGCCTCTAAGGGCATTTGTAGTGCCCATGTTTTCTACAGATTTCACTGAAAAGGATCCTATCTTCAAATATTCAACAAACACATATTTGGCTATTGCCTACCTGAATATTTTCCAAAGGACAATTGCCGTTGTGTCCTCTATTCTTAAGAAGTAATAAGCAGGGCCATTGGTTTAGGGTGACTGAATAGTAATTTCTGTTTTCATTACAAAGGTTACTTGAATTTTCCAAGATTTTTATCAGCCTTTGGGGATAGCATTCTGTGATTCTGTCTGATGCTGTCCATTTTTCTGTGAAAATCCCAAACCATTGGCATAAGGTGATATACCTTCTATGATAAGTAGGTTAGATACTGACAGCTGAACCCAGACAAATCTTTGGTGGTGAAATTGGTAAACACCAGCAGCACGAAACAAGCTCATAGAGAATCATCAACCCATTTTACACCATGCCCGATTTTCTTTTCTAGTTAATGGGAAAGAAAATTGGACATGGTGTGAAACGGACTGACTTCCTTTCTCCTTTTTAATTTTTTTATAATCATTCAGTTTTAGAGTGATTTTTAAGTGCGATAGATTTGTACTAAGCTCAGGACTTTTACATCTATATTACTTTTGCAAAGTGCATGATGGGAAAATTATAAATATTCACACAGAGATGAATTTGAGTTTATATCAAAACTTGGCTTAACAAGAAAGATATTTAACAAAGGTAGTTTTAGCAGCATTCCAGAGGCACTACTCATGAAATGGTTCAGAAATGTTAATTACCACTATCTGTCAAAGATTATTGGTGGACCAGCTTTCCTATGCTGTTCAATTTTGATTACTTGACAAATTTGGTGGATGAAAATATACCATTCAATGTTCCTTTTAATCACAGACTAGGACTTCTTTAGTTATCAAGTCTTAAAACATCCTTGAATGTCAAAGTATGGTTTAATAGTCTCGTTATGCATACTTCCTGACAACAAACATTTCGAAGAATTTTCTTCACCAATCTCACCCAATTTTCTTTCATTAGAAGAGTAATAGTAAACTGATAGTTTAGGGTGGAGTACATTGGCTATTTTCAGCCATCACTCCCTTTCTTATCAAATTTCAGGTAACTTTTAATTCTTTAAATATGCTGTCATGTGCACTACAGTTTTATCTTGATAATGCTCATTTTAATTATCTACAGATCATAAAGAAAGAAAGACTTGCATTTATACAGCACCCTTCATGGCCTCAGGACATCCCAAAGCACTTTACAGCCAAATAAGTACTTCTGAAGTGCAGTCACTGTTGTAATGTAGGAAACACAGCAGCCAATGTGCGCACAGCAAAGTCCCACAAACAGCAATGTGATAATGATAAGATAATTTGTTTGTTTAGTGATGTTGATTGAGGGATAAATATTGGCCAGGACATCAGGGGATAACGCCCCTGCTCTTCTTCGAAATAGTACCATGGGATATTTTACATCCACCTGAGAGGACAGACAGGGCCTCGGTTTAACGTCTCATCTGAAAATGTTGAAAATTCATGCATCAGTTCCAAAAATACTACAGTAAAATTGAATTGACATTTCTTCTTGGTTAGTGTAACTGCAGTTTTCATAACATATGAGGGGAAATTTGCCACTGAATTGTTTTACCTTTGTCGTACTGAAGCTTAAAATCAATTCAAATGAACAGTGCTTACTAAGATGTTCTCCCTGATGTTATCTACCCATTCTTTTGTTTTGGTGTTATTATCTGTGATAATGGTAATACGTTTTTTGCTATGTAACGCCTAGACTTCATAGCCTGGTCTATTGACAGTTAATCCCTCCTAATAGTTATGCATTGCTTTTCTGCAGAAGCTGGTGCTTGGATGAAATGAACAATTACCTCAAATTCATATTTTTTGTTCTTTTATAATGTTTCTCTCAAGCCTAAATTGCTTGCATCTGACAACCATGAAAGTTTTGAGAAATTATTTTAACACCAAAGGAGTTTTGGCCAGGTAATTTTTTTAAATCTTGACAATTTAACAATAGCATTATTGTTCCTGAATAACAGCCACAAAAATCTGCAGCCCATCCAATTCAATCCTTGCCGGAAGAGCTCGAGGTTAGCCCAGGACTCAGATATGGTAGATCTTAGCCATGCACAGTAATTTCCAGCATGGCCTTGTGGGCCAAGAATTGAGTAATCCTTACATCAGGAGTTCCTGCTTACCTGAAGCTCAGAAGGATCTGGCGTAGGGTTGGTGGAGGTATATCTGGTAAGACTGAAGGGTTAAATGGCAGCCACTTAGGGGTTCAGGCCAGGATCATGGATCCTAGGATGTAAGATTCCTAACGATGTAACGTAGCTCATATAACTCATTATATCAAAATTCAAGAGATATACTTGGAAACTATAGACCAAAACGCTTTATACCTCTTGTTGGGAAAGTTTTTGAAACTATTCCTGGAAAAGTAGATATAGGTAAAAAGTGGTGTAATGTTGTTAAAAAGCACTAGAAGGCTAGTCATCCATATTTAGTGCTCCTCTGAGGAATTTTATTTAAGAACGAAGACTTGCATTTATATAGCGCTTTTCACGACCACTAGACGTCCCAAAGCACTTTATAGCCAATTAAATAGTTTTGAAATGTAGTCACTGCTGTAATATAGGAAACGTGGCAGCCAATTTGCACATAGCAAGCTCCCACACACAGCAATGTGATAATGGCCAGATAATCTGTTTTAGTGATGTTGATTGAGGAATATATATTGGCCAGGACACCAGGGATAACTTCCCTGCTCTTCTTCAAAATAGTGCAATAGGACCTTTTATGTTCACCTGAGAGGACAGACGGGGCCTCGGTTTAACATCTCATCCAAAAGACGGCACCTCTGACAGTGCAGCTTTCCCTCAGTACTGCACTGGAGTGTCAGCCTAGATTTTTGTGCTCAAGGCTCTGGAGTGGGACTTCAACCCACAACCGTCTGACTCAGAAGTGAAGGTGCTACCTGCTGACATGGCTTTGTCCAAAATAAATCAACAAACATAAGTGAAAAGTGGGTAAAATGTCGGGGAGGGGCGGAATTCAGTTGGCTAGGGACTCCAGTTAGCACCTGGCGGGGGCACTAATGGGGTGCTGAGGCAGTAGCACTGGGGCGAGGCAAATCCAGCGACGCACGCCAAATCTGACCCCCGTATAGCCACTACTACAAGTTAACACTGGGGACCTCAGCGCCAGGCTCACTGCAACGCTCACTGAGCACCCGATCTGCAAAATTAATTGTCGCACCCTACCTTAGCACCTCACCCTGACAGCGACAGGGAGAGGAGGCATCAAGCAGGCGGATGCAGCTCCAGGAGCACTACTTAAAGCAATCATGAGTAATGAGTCGCAGCTGTCAGGTTAGTGCTGTTTCACTGCTTCCTTGTCAGTTTGATATTGTGCAACAGTTTAATTCAGTCATTTAAAGGTTGTTTAGTATCAGGAGTGTTGTGGCTACTAACAATTAGTTACATTTATTCTCAACATATCAAAGTGCTACACTTGCTTACATTAATGGGAGCTGTACTGGCAGTCACCCTCGTCCTCCAAGGTCTACTGTGGAGGGAGCAGAGGCAGCGAGAAAGATTGGAACATGTGGCCAGAGGAAGGAGAAAGGCCATGAGGGCTCTCAACAGGAGGCCTTACCCTTCAAGGGTATTCTGAGAGCACTTCTCCTACCTCCAATTAAGAGAGGAGCAGCGTATTAGAAGGCTCCGCTTCAGCAAGGAGGTGGTCACAGAACACTGCCACCTCCTGCAACCAGACCTCGAGACTCAGATCAGGGTAACCACAGCTCTCTCAATGGCAGTCAAGGTCACTGTGGCCCTCAATTTCTTTGCCAGCGGATTCTTCCAGTCTGCAACAGGAGATATAGCTAAACTCTTGCAGTTCTCTGTCCATCGCTGCATCCAGGAGGTGACAGAGGCTCTCTACATTAGGAGAAGGGATTACATTTCCTTTCCCATCACCAGAGAGACACAGGATGAACATGCATGTGGCTTTGCCAGGATAGCAGAATTCCCCATGGTGCAGGGTGCCATTCCCTGCACCCACGTGGCTTTGCGGGCACCCCATAACAATCCTGAGATCTTCCATAACCGCAAAGACTACCACTCACTTAATGTGCAGTTCATGTGCGACCACAGACAGCGAATCCTCATTGGTCAATGCCCGCTATCCTGGCAGCAGCCACGATACCTTAATCCTGTGCCAGACCGATGTGCCAGCAATTTTCCAGCCACCACGTCAAGTTCGCGGCTGGCTGGTCGGAGACAAGGGCTATCCACTCTCCACTTGGCACATGACTCCCCTCCGCAAGCCCAACACTCCTGCCCAGCACTCATATAATGAGAGTCATGCCGCCATCAGGAACATCATCGAGCAGACCATCGGTGTGCTCGAACAATAGTTCTGCTGCCTTGACTGCTTGGGAGGAGCCCTCCAGTACTCTGCTGAGTGGGTGTCCCATTTCATGGTGGTCTGCTGCATGCTCCACAAATTGGCCATTATGAGGGCCCAGCCCTTGCCACCAGGGATTGCGGGACCACCTCAGGAGGAGGAAAAGGAAGAGGAGGAGTATGAGGAGGAAAAGGAAGATGAGGAGGAACAGGAGCGAGGGAGGAGGCAGCCACTCAATCGGCCTTCCGGAAGGGCAGTTCGTGACCGCCTCATCAGGCTGCGGTTCCAATAAATTAAACCCCAGATCCCCGTTACTCACCACATCCCCATCATTCCATCACTGTCGCAGGCCATATCACAGTGCAAAGCTGAAATGAGAGACACCATAAAATAATCCAAACTGAATTAATACATTTTTCAATAATCAGTGAACACATATTTACAACAACATTTACTATTCACCCTTGTGCAAACCCTTAGTGCCTCTCGTTACAGTGCCTTTGCCTACTCTAGTGCTCCTACGAAGTGTTGGCCCAGTGGCTGCAGCACAGCGGGTGGAAGGCTGCTAAGTGTCTGTGCAGGAGACGTCAGATGGCCTTGCAGGATGCCCTCGACCAACTCTGGGCCTGGATGGTCTGGCTGTAGACTGCACCACCTTAGCATGGGCGGCAGCAGTCTGGGCTGGCTGGATGACAGACAGCGACAAGGACAATGGCGGAGTGCCAGTATTTGCTGAGCAGGAATGCTGTCATCCTGGGAGAGGACAGTAGCTTCCTGCTCCACTGACCCACTAGCACTCCCCCAGGGCAGCACCTCAGCATCCTCAGCAATCTGTTGGAGTACAGGTTGCTGGGCTGCTGCGACACCGTGAAAGTCCCGGTCGACCATGGTAGACCCAGCCACAATGGCAGAAGTCAGAGCTTGTGTGGCAGCAAGCTGAGGCTGCATGAGAGCAGTGTAAGATTGAATGCTATCAAGCATAGACTGCATTACAGCACTAAGACGTTGCGCCGCTTCCACCTGTGCTGCAATGGAAGCTGCCCAGATCGCCCATCTGGGTCGCCACGGTCTCTCTGGGAGTCTACCATCCTTTGCAGACTGGAAATGATGGACTCCATGGTGTGCACAGAGCTCCATGCAATGTTGGAGGCGGACTCCTCCACGCTCATTATCATTGCCGACAGGCTCTCGGGCACCCTTGCCATTGCACCTATCATCTCCGTGTGCATGCCCATCACCGTTCTTCTAAAGGCCTCCCCATCGAGGTCCTCATCTGAGTCCTGTGCAGCAGAACCCACACACGGACTTGCCCTCCGGGGAGCTGGCTCCCGAGCTACCCTTTCGCCCTGGCCTTGCTACAGCACGCTTGTCCCTGGTGCATCACCCTGTGCAGATCCCACTACTATACTAGCCTCTAAAGAACACGTAATGCCAGTATCTGAGCTGGTACCTACGGGTGAGACATGCAGTGTGTTCTTCCTCCTCCTCTTCACCCGCCTTGCTCTCAATGGTGCCCTCAGGGGCAGGCTGCTCAGCTGCTTGCTCATTATCTGAAAATGTAAAGGCACAAGATTCAGGTTAAGATGAGGGGAGGGTGCAGGAAAGGAGAAAGGCATGCATACAGCATGATTAGCTGGAAATTGCGAAAGGCTTGTGGGGTGAGGGGGAAGTGGGATGTGAGAAGAAGGTGTAGGGATGAACATACCATTGTTGTCCCCAAGGGGGTCAACGTCACCGATGGCCATCGCGCTCACCACCTGGCACCCCATGATTTGCAGCACTCTTTCCTCCAGCTCAGAAAGTTGTTGGCTGTCAGGTTGTCGCCTGCCTGTGGGCTCCTACTCCCTCCTGTTGTGAGCCATCTTGGTCCGCAAGAGAAAGGAAAGTATGTGAGTGAGTGTGGAGCAATGTGCTTGGGTGATGTGCCTGTCATTGTTGAATAGCTGTCATTGTGTGCAAGGTGTGAGATGTGGGTGTGAGTGTTGGTAGGTAGAGATTGTTGGTGGGTGAGTGCTGGGGGTGTGGTGCTTTGGGTAGTGTGTGAAGACTGTTTCAGATTGTGATATGTAGCATTTGTTGAAGCATTGACTCACCCTGACCACCTGAATGAGGTTGTTAAATTTCTTCCTGTACTGTGTGTGGGTCAGTGCTGCCCGAGACCTGCTGGGCTACCTCCCACCACATGGTGCGTAAGACTTCCGGCAAGGGCCTCCTGCCACTTGTTGGGTAGAGCACCGCCCTCCGTCTTTCTACTGTGAGCATCAAAGCCTCCAATGCATGGGCGTAGAATCTGTGGACTGGCTCCCTGGGCCGTGGATCTGCCATCATTATGGCTGCTTGAGTCGTCCAGCTGCTTCTCCTTGTCCTGCTGCTGCTGGCTGAGATGACTGCACAGCCAGCAATGATGAGACTGATGTTCTGCAACATCAAATGAACCTCTCCTTTAAGAACTGGAAAGAGCCTGTGGCAATGATGACTTGTGATTAGACTGCACCTGATATTGGTCAGCGCTTCGAGTTTAACGCCACTGAGCTAGGCCATTAGCACTTGATTTAATGCTCCAATCCTTTCTTTGTGCAATGAGACTGAATTTTGCACGCAGTCTAAAGCATTAGTGTCTGGCACTAATTCTCAAACTTTTCAAAGGCCATTTTCAAAGACCATTCCTGGGCTATAATTAATTTCTTCCCCCAGCTGTTTGCTTCTTGAGGCCTTGCTAAACTTGTGCAACATTCCACATTTGAACATTCAAATTGAAACATGAATATTTCGCTTCAAGTCAGGTCTATCAGGATTAGTGAGATTAACAAAGAGGAAGATTTCAAAGTATCACCATTGCAGTGGCAGAAATTAATAGAAGAGACAAGCCCATTTAATTAGGGATATGGCAGGGTGGTGGCTGAATAAACTTTCTAAATTGGTAACAGTGTGAATTCAAAAGGCCTACATTTGCTGGTGCTAACAGTTTCTACATGTTAGATTGAGACTGAGCAAAAGCATTACATGTTAAAAACACCATATGCTACTTTAGTACTTGGCATATTATGTATAATTTTGTAAAATGCATTTCCCACCTTAAATGAGATTCCAAACCATTATAAATCTCATCTTAAATTTGCAAATCGGTTCCTAAACATGCAAAGCTGAGAATTTATAAAGCATGTGTAAAGATTTATGTGCATTAGTTTGTGATAGTTCATTAATTTCAAGATTATAATCTTTGATTTGCTGTATCAGTGATCATGTATTATCAAAAACAAACTCAAGGATTTTGAGTTCATCTTGTAGTTTTCAGAAATGTTGGATGCAAGCAAAATATACATTCTTAGATTTTGGATAATGACATATCAATTGGACTTGGAGGCTTACATAAACTTCTCCTAGATTAAGAATTGCATAGCATCAACAGCAGAAGTATTTATCATGCAGTTTAGCTCTCAATTTGCATTACTCTGTATTAAGTAGTCATGCATATTATGGAATAAAAATAAAGATGCAGGGGTAGAATTTCCATTGACATTCCCCGACCTCCTGCTGTAACTCTGGCAGAAACCCCAGAGAAACTGCATTAATGCCATTTCTCTAGGGTTTTATATAGTGTTACATAGTATTTACAGCACAGAAACAGACCATTCTGAGCAACAGGTCTATGTTGGTGTTTATGCTCCACACGAGCCTCCTCCCACCTTACTTTATCTCATCCTATCAACATTTCTGTTGATGGTTTCTGCTGATCGGGGAAACCCCAAAGAAATTCTAGCTTGTAGTTATTAGCCATACACATTTTATAAATCTATTGAAAATGTTAATCAGTGCAAATTAGGGAGATGATCTAAGGAACAGCTGCAGGGCAGAGAGGAGCACATAAGATTGGAAGCAGTAACAGGACCTTGAATAGCTAGTCCAACTCTGTCCAGCAAAGAGTGACGGAGGAATTCTGTGGGTCAAGTAGAGCAGAGACTGTTAATGGCCACAAGAAGCAAGCGAATAGCAGATTAGCAAAGATTATTCAGCAGTATGAGAGCAGGATCCAGAGCAGGATTGGAACTAACAGAAGCAGATCAGACTTAGTTCAACATAAAGTGTAAAGTCCCAGTGGAAGAGCAGAAACTGAGTCAGTAGAAGCAGGCCATATAGTAGAATAGAGGTAGTTCAGCAGAGAATATAGCCTCTGTAGAAAGTGGCACTGAATGGTCACTGTAAAGCCCAGAAGCCAGTGGAGAAATGGAATTCTGTGCAGTACTTGACACAGCAGCAGGGTAAAGCAGCGAAGCCTGTAATGCATTGATATATTAATTTTAATTTCATTTTGACAGGATTTCTTACAGTTATATCTAATTTTATTAAATGTATTGACAATGCGTAGAAGAAAGACATGCATTTTTATGGTGCCTTTCATATCCAAAGAAGGTGCAAAGCCATTCATTGAACATTAATTTCCTTTGCAATGAAAGTATTAATTTTAATTTCTTCTGTGCATGTTTTTGGTTACATTTTCATGTCAAAATCTTGTTTACATTATTTTAGCTGAGATTTTAGCTAAGTTAAAATAAATTACATTTCAAAGCTGTGCATCCTGAAATTTCATGAGTATGTTGTTAATTATCAGAAGAAAATTGTACTTTACCCATTTTTTAATAAAACAGAAAAATTTAATGCCTAGTGGGTGAACACTTGAAAAAACATAACCTGTAAAAAGGCAATCAGCATGCATTCAGGAAAGGGAGACGCATTTTTAACTAACAGCAGCGTGCATTTGCAACACCAAAGTTCTGATTGGTCCCCTTGGATGATAAGACCAGATTTCTGATTGGTCTCCTTGGAGGACAAAACACATCCAGTAGTTTGTCTGGAATGTGTAACATGATCCTGCCTGCCTGAGTAATCAAGATCTTTGCAATGTGTAATTTGATCCATTCATTATGACAACTAGGCTCCAGACAGAGCTCCCAGTGCTAACATTACTGCTTTCAGAGAAAAGACAGGACTCACCCTCCCATGCTAGGACATTCTCCCGCCAACCCAAACAGGTTTTTAAAAATTTGTTCCTGGGTTGTGGGCATCATTGGCAGGGCCAGCATTTATTGCCCATCCCTAATTGCCCCTGAGAAGGTGGTGGTGAGCCGCCGCCTTGAACCGCTGCAGTCCTTGTGGTGAAGGTGCTCTCACAGTGCTGTTAGGAAGGGAATCCAGGATTTTGACCCAGCGACGATGAAGGAACAGCGATACACTTCCAAGTCAGGATGGTGTGTAACTTGGAGGGGAACTTGCAGGTGATGGTGTTCCAATGCACCTGCTGCCCTCGTCATTCTAGGTGATAGAGGTTGCGGGTTTGGGAGGTGCTGTTGAAGAAGCCTTGGCGAGTTGCTGCAGTGCATCTTGTAGATGGTACACACTGCAGCCACGGTGCACCGGTGGTGCAGGGAGAGAAAGTTTAAGGTGGTGGATGGGGGGCCAATCAAGTGGGCTGCTTTGTCCTGGATGGTGTCAAGCTTCTTGAGTGTTGTTGGAGCTGCACTCATCCAGGCAAGTGGAGAGTATTCCATCACACTCCTGACGCCTTGTAGATGGTGAAAAGGCTTTGGGGAGTCAGGGGGTGAGACAATTGCTGCCACTGACCTGCTCTTGTAGCCACAGTGTTTATGTGGCTGGCCCAGTTAAGTTTTTGGTCAATGGTGACCCCCAAGATGTTGATGGTGGGGGATTCGGCAATGGTAATGCCGTTGAATGTCAAAGGGTGGTGGTTAGACTCTCGTTTGTTGAAGATAGTCATTGCCTGGCATTTGTGTGGCGCAAATGTTACTTGCTACTTATCAGCCCAAGCCTGAATGTCATCCAGGTTTTGTTGCATTCGGGCATGGACTGCTTCGTTATCTGAGGAGTTGCGAATGGAACTGCACACGTTGCAGTCATCAGTGACCATCCCCACTTCTGACCTTATGATGGAGGGAAGGTCACTGATGAAGCAGCTGAAGATGGTTAGGCCTAGGACACTGCCCTGAGGAACTCCTGCAGTGATGTTCTGGGACTTGGACTTGGGTATACCAGAAATAATTTCAAAGATTTTAGATGACACGAAACTCAGAAATGTAGTAAACAATAAAGAGGATAGTAACAGACTTCAGGAGGATGTAGACAGACTAGTGAAATGGGAAGACACATGTCAGATGAAACTTAATGCAAAGAAGTGCAAAGTGAAACATTTTGGTAGGAAGAATGAGGAGAGGCAGTATGAACTTTTAAAGGGGGTGCAGGAACAGAAAGACCTGGGAGTGTATGTGTACAAATCTTTGAAGGTGGTAGGACAAGTTGAGAAGGCAGTTAAAAAAGCATATGGGATCCTTTGCTTTATTAACAGAGGAATAGAGTACAAAAGCAAGGAAGTTATGCTAAACCTTTATAAAATGCTGCTTAGGCCTCAGCTGGAATATTGTGTCCAATTCTGGGCACCACACTTTAAAAAGGATGTCAAGGCCTTGGAGAGGGTGCAGAAGAAATTTACCAGATGGTACCAGGGATGAGGGACTTCAGTTATGTGAAGAGACGGGAGAAGCTGGGGTTGTTCTCCTTAGAGTAGAGAAGGTTAAGAGGAGATTTGATAGAGGTGTTCAAAATCATGAATGGTTTTGATAGAATAAATCAAAACCGTGGGGATCGGTAACATAACGGTTATGTTACTGAACTCTAATAATCTAGAGGCCTGGACTCATGCTCCGGAGACAAGAGTTCAAATTCCACCATGGGGAATTAAAATTCAGCTAATTAAATAAATCTGGAATGAGAGCTAGTATCATAAATGACAACCATGAAACTACCAGATTATTATAAAAGCCCACTGGGAATGGTAGCTTAGTGGTTATGTTACTGGACTAGGCCTGGACTAATGATCCGTGAAACAACAGTTCAAATCCCAGCTAGGGAATTTAAATTCAGTTAATTAAATAAATCGGTAATGGTGACCATGAAACTATCGGATTGTCATAAAAACCCATCTGGTTCACTTTAGGGAAAGAAATCAGCTATCCTTTCCTGGTCTGGTCCAGACCCACAGCAATGTGGTTGATTCTTGACTCGTAACTGCCCTCTGCAAGCCACTCAGTTGTAAAAAACCGCTACAAAAAACAATGGCCCAGAATGTTGGGTCTCCACCGGGGGGTACTCACTTGTAGGCCCAATGGAAATGCTGGTTTTCTGCATGCTATGCGCATGCGTGGAAAACCAGCACTTCCGTTCCCCTGAAAAAAGGGGTTCAGAGTTCGAACGCGTGCGCAGGTTTTCCCGGGAGGGTAAGTCTCTAGAAGTTACACATAAAAAGCAAGCGTAAGGCCTGCTTTTTACAAGGTAAGTGGTGAATTAATTAAAATTAAAACACTTTTTCCACAGGTTTATTATTTTTAAATACTTTAAAGCAAGGTAAGTTTATTTTTAGCCCCGTTAGAAAATAAAATTATTTTTTTCAAAAATTTAAATTGTTTAAAATAGTTATTTCATGTAATTTATAGTTTATTTTAAAAATGTGATTTAAAAAAATTTATTTGAAGATTTAGTGATTAGTTGGGGCCCGTATTATATATAAGTTGTCAAACTTATGAATGGGCATTCCCTGCTCCGATTGGCTCTCCATGGCCCACATGATCCCAGGGGACGCATCGTACTAACTGCGCCCCTGGGATACGCAAGCACTGCGTGCCGGCAGTTGGAGCAGGCCCAGGATCGGAATTCCACGGGGGCCCACAGCTCAACAGCTGGCGCGCAAGGTAAGTGCAGGTCGGGGGCTTACACCCGCGGGAAGCCCCCGACCCGAATTTCTGGGCCAAACAATAAGAATAAAACTGGATAGATTACTTCGCACCGGCTATGGACACGACAATGGCACACCCAGTGGATCCTGCAAGGTCCTCCTCACGGACATCTGGGGACTATTGGGAGAGCTGGCCCACAGACATAGTCTTCCTCACAGAATCATACCTTTCAGCCAATGTCCCAAGCTCCTCCATCACAATCCCACCGGCAGGACATATCCACCAGGTGTGGCGGCACAGTGGTATACAGTCGGAAAGGAGTCCTCAACATTGACTGCGGACTCCATGAAGTCTCATGGCTTCAGATCAAGCATGCGCAAGGAAACCTCCTGCTGATTACCACCTACTGCCCTCCCTCAGCTGTTGAATCAATACTCCTCCACGTTGAACACCACTTGCAAGAAGCACTGAGTGTAACAATGAAACAGAATGTACTTTGGGTGGGGGACTTCAAAGTCCATCACCAAGAGCGGCTTGGTCGCACCACTGCTCCCAAGTCCTGAAGGACATAGCTGCCAGTCTGGGCCTGCGACAGATGGTGAGAGAACCTACACAAGGTAAAAACCATGCTTGACCTTGTCCTCACCAGTCGCAGATGCATCTGCCCATGACAGTATTGGTAGCAGTAACACGGAAAAGTCATTGTGGGAATGAAGACCCATCTTCACACTGAGGACACCCTCCATCACGATGTGTGGCACTACCACCGTGCTAAATGGGATAGATTCAGAAACATAGAAGATAGGAGCAGGAGTAGGCCATTCGGCCCCTCGAGTCTGCTCCGCCATTCAATGAGATCATGGCTGATCATCCAAATTCAGTACCCTGTTCCTGCCTTCTCTTCTTATCCCTTTAGCCTTAAGAAATATATCTAACTCCTTCTTGAATATATTTAATGAATTGGCCTCAACTGCCTTCTTTGGTAGAGAATTCCACAGGTTCACCACTCTCTGGGTGAAGAAATTCCTCCTCATCTCTGTCCTAAATGACTTACCCCTTATCCTTAGACTGTGACCCCTGGTTCTGGACTCCCCAACCATCGGGAACATCCTTCGTGCATCTAGTCTGTCTAGTCCTGTTAGAATTTTATAAGTTTCAATGAGATCCCCTCTCATTCTTCTAAACTCCAGCGAGTACAAGCCCAATCTCTTCTCATACATCATTCCTGCCATCCCAGGTATCAGCCTGGTGAATCTTCACTGCACTCTCTCGATGGCAAGAACATCCTTCCGCAGATAAGGCGACCAAAACTGCACACAATACTCAAGACGTGGTCTCACCAAGGCCCTGTACAACTGCAGCAAGACATTCTTGTTCCCGTACTCAAACCCTCTCGCTATGAAGGCCAACATACCATTTGCCTTCTTAACCGCCTGCTGCACCTGCATGCTTACCTTCAGCGATTGGTGCACAAGGACGCCCAGGTCTCGTTGCACTTCCCCTTCTCCCAATCTATTGCCATTCAGATAATAATCTGCCTTCCTGTTTTTGCCACCAAAGTGGATAACCTCGCATTTATCCATGTTATATTGCATCTGCCATGCTTCTGCCCAATCACCCAGCCTGTCCAAATCATACTGGAGTTTCTTGGCATCCTCCTCACAGCACACACGCCCACCCAGCTTTGTGTCGTCTGCAAACTTGGAGATATTACATCTAGTTCGCTCGTCCAGATCATTAATATATATTGTGAATAGCTGGGGTCCAAGGACCGATCCCTCCGGTACCCCACTAGTCACTGCCTGCCACTCGGAAAAAGACCCGTTTATTCCAACTCTTTGCTTTCTGTCTGCCAACCAGTTCTCTGTCCAAGTCAATACCTTGCCCCCAATCCCATGTGCCTTAACTTTACACGCTAATCTCTTATGCGGGACCTTATCGAAAGGGGTTATGGGGAGAGGGCAGGGAAGTGGACGTGAGTCTAGATTTGGATCAGCCATGGTCCCATTGAATGGCGGAGCAGGCCCGAGGGGCCATATGGCCTACTCCTGCTCCTACTTCTTATGTTCTTATGTTCTTATGATATTCCAAATACAACACATCCACTGGTTCTCCCTTATCTATTTTACCAGTTACATCCTCAAAAAATTCGAGTAGATTAGTCAAGCACGATTTACCTTTTGTAAATCCATGTTGACTTTGTCCGATCCGGTCACTGTTTTCCAAGTGCTCTGCTATTACATCTTTTATAATGGACTCTAGCATTTTCCCCACTACCGATGTCAGGCTTACCAGTCTATAATTCCCCGTTTTCTCTCTACCACCTTTTTTGAATAGTGGGATAACATTAGCTATCCGCCAATCCATGGGTATTGTTCCAGAGTCTATCGAATTTTGGAAGATGACCAGCAATGCATCTACTATTTCTAGGGACACTTCCTTAAGTACCCTAGGATGTAGATTATCAGGCCCTGGGGATTTATCGGCCTTCAATCCCATCAATTTCCCGAACACCATTTCCCTACAAATACTGATTTCTCTCAGTTCCTCCCTTTCATTAGACTCTATGTTCCCCGACATCTCTGGGAGGTTATTTGTGTCCTCCTTTTTGAACACAGAAACAAAGTACGTTTTTAATCTTCCCCTCCCCTCCCCTTTCAGCATTCCGTAGGGACTGCTCCCTCCAAGATACCCTAGTCCACTCCTCTATCACCCCCAACAGCCCTTCCCCTTCGCCTGGCACCTTCACGTGCAAGCGCAGGAGATGTAACACCTGCCCCTATACCTCCCCCCTTCCCACTGTCCATGGTCCCAAACACCCCTTCCAGGTGAAACAGCGATTTACTTGTACTTCTTGCAATCTAGTATACTGTATTCGCTGCTCACGATGTGGTCTCCTCTACATTGGGGAGACCAAACGCAGATTGGGTGACCGTTTTGCGGAACACCTCCGTTCAGTCCGTAAGGGTGACCCCGAGCTTCCGGTCGCCTGTCATTTTAATTCACCACTCCATTCCCACTCGGACCTCACCGTCCTTGGCCTCTTGCATTGTTCCACGGAAGCTCAACGTAAACTCAAGGAACAGCACCTCATCTTCCGATTAGGCACTTTGCAGCCTTCCGGACTCAATATCGAGTTCAACAATTTCAGATCATAACCTCGGCCCCTGTTACATTTTTACTTATATTTTTTTCCACCCCTTTGTTTTGGATCTTCCCTTCCCCCCCTTTCCTTTTTTTTCCTCTCTCCCACAGGGCAGTGTCTCTCTTTCTGCTGGTACACTTCACACCTAATCTTGCCGTCTTTTGTCTCCACTTGTCCTATTACCATCTCGTCTGGTTTTGAATACCTCTTAATGTCTCTTTTGTTCTATCGCAGCCTTGCCTTCGATCTATATTATTTCCTTTCCAGTTTGAAAAAGGGTTCGACCCGAAACGTCACTCTAATTTCTCTCCACGGATATTGCCTGGCCTGCTGAGTTGTTCCAGCATTTTCTGTTGTTATTTCGGATTTCCAACATCTGCAGTATTTTGCTATTGTATGTATTTAATTGGTGTACCATTTCTTTGTTCCCCATTATAAATTCCCCTGATTCTGACTGCAAGGGACCTACGCTTGACTTCATCAATCTTTTTCTCTTCCCATCACATATCTATAAAAGTTTGTGTCAGTTTTTATGCTCCCTGGAAGCTTACTCTCATACTCTATTTCCCCCCTCTTAATTAATCCCTTTGTCCTCCTTTGTTGAATCTGAAACTGCTCCCAATCCTCAGGTTTACTGCTTTTTCTGGCCAATTTATATGTCCTCTCCTTGGATCTTATGCTGCTATCCCTAATTTCCCTTGTTAGCCACGGTTGAGTCACCTTTTTTGTTTTATTTTTATGCCAAACTGGGATGAACAAATTCTGTAGTTCCTCCATGCGATCTTTGAATGTTTGCCATTGCCTATCCACCGTCAACCCTTTGAGTGACATTCCCCAATCAATCCTACCCAACTCGCGCCTCATACCATCATAGTTTCCTTTATTAAATTCAGGACCCTAGTCTCTGAGTCAACTACTTCACTCTCCATCTTAATGAAGAATTCTATCATATTATGGTCGCTCCGACCCAAGGGGCCTCGCACAAGATTGCTAATTAATCCTTTCTCATTACATAATACCCTGTCTAAGATGGCCTGATCTCTAGTTGGTTCCTCGACATATTGGTCCAGGAAGCCATCCCGTATACACTCCAGGAATTCCTCTTCCACAGTATTGTTACTAATTTGGTTAGCCCAATCTATATGTAGATTAGTCACCCATGATAACTGCTGTGCCCTTATTGCACGCTTCTCTAATTTCCCTTTTAATGCCATCCCCAACCTCCGCATTACTGTTTGGAGGTCTATATACCACTCCCACTAACGTTTTCTGCCCCTCAGTTCTACCCATACAGATTCCACATCATCAGAGCTAATATCCTTCCTTACAATTGTGTTAATCCCCTCTTTAACCAGCAATGCTACCCCACCTCCTTGTCCTTTTTGCCTATCTTTCCTGAATATTGAATACCCCTGGATGTTGAGTTCCCAGCCTCGGCCACCCTGGAGCCATGTTTCTGTAATCCCAATCATATCATATTGGTTTACCTCTATTTGCGCAGCTAATTCATCCACCTTATTACGAATGCTCCTCGCATTAAGACACAAAGCCTTCAGGCTTGTTTTTTTAATGCTCTTAGATCTTTTAGAATTATTATTTACTGTAGCCATGTTTGATTTAAACCCTTGATTTCTCTGTCTGCCACTTTTCTTTTTCTCCTTCCTGTCTTTTGCTTTCATCCTTGTTTCCCTTTCCTCAGTCTCCCCGCTCAGGTTCCCAACCCCCTGCCATTTTAGTTTAAACCCTCCCCCAGAGCACTAGCAAACACTCCCCCTAGGACATCGGTCCCGGCCCTGCCCAGGTGCAAACCATCCATTTTGTACTGGTCCCACCTCCCCCAGAACCGGTTCCAATGTCCCAGGAATTTGAATCCCTCCCCCTGGCACCATTCCTCTAGCCACGTATTCATCTGAAATATCCTTCTATTTCTACGTTGACTAGCACGTGGCACTGGTCGCAATCCTGAGATTACTACCTTTGAGGTCCTATTTTTTTAGTTTACCTCCTAACTCCCTATATTCAGCTTTTAGGACCTCATCCTGGTTTTTACCTATATCGTTGGTACCTATGTGTACCATGACAACTGGCTGTTCACCCTCCCCTTCCAAAATGTTCCACAGCCGCTCTGAGACATCCTTGACCCTTGCACCAGGGAGGCAACACACCATCCTGGAATCTCGTTTGCAGCCACAGAAACACCTATCTATTCCCCTTACAATAGAATCCCCTATTACTATAGCTCTACCCCTTTTTTTCCTCCCGTCCTGTGCAGCAGAACCACCCCTGGTGCCAGGAAGTTGGCTGCTGCTGCCTTCCCCCTGGTAAGCCACCCCCCCCCCCCCATCAGTACCCAAAGTGGTGTATCTTTTTGAGAGGGGGATGGCCACAGGGGACCCCTGCACTACCTGCCTGCACCTACTACTCTGCCTGGTGTTCACCCATTCCCTTTCTTCCTGTGCAACCTTTACCTGCGGCGTGACAAACTGTTTAAACGTGATATCCACGATGTCCTCAGCCTCGCGAATGCTCCAGTATGTATCCATTCGCAGCTCCAGTGCCGCAATGCGTTCTGCCAGTAGCTGCAGCTGGATACACTTCCTGCACACATGGTCGTCAGGGACACAGGAAGTGTCCCTGATTTCCCACATAGCGCAGGAGGAGCATACCACGGGGCCGTGCTCTCCTGCCATGACTTACCCTTAAATTAATTCAATTTAAATTAATTCAAATCAATACCACCAATTACACTATACTTAAATGATATATTCAAGGGCCCTTTTTTTACCAACAGTCCTCGCTGCACCACAGAGAGCTTAGAAACTATAAACCACAGAGTTTAAGTTTGGAAAAAAGGAGAAAGAGAGAAATACTCACCAACCAATCACTTACCTGCTTTCTGGTGACGTCTCACTTCGATTACTTTTTACTTCTCTCTCTGCCGCTTTGAGCTCTGAGACTGGTAAGCCTACCTGGTCTGCTGCTGCCGCTTTTAACACCACCGCCGCCTCATCCAGGTCCGTCGCCACTGTGGGGCCTACCTGGTCTGCTGCTGCCGCTTTTAACACCGCTGCTCCGCAGAACAGATCGAGCAGCTCAAAACTGGGCATCCATGAGGCGCTGTGGGCCATCAGCAGCAGCAGAACTGTATTCCACCACAATCTGTAACCTCATGGCCTGGCATATCCCTCACTCTACCATTACCATCAAGCCAGGGGACCAATCCTGGTTCAATAAGGAATGTAGAAGAACATGCCAGGAGCAGCACCAGGCATACCTAAAAATGAGGTGCCAACCTGGGGAAGCTGCAACACAGGACTACATGCATGCTAAAAAGCAGAAGTAGCATGCTATAGACAGAGCTAAGCGATCCCACAATCAACGAATCAGTTCAAAGTTCTGCAGTACTGCCACATCCAGTCGTGAATGGTGGTGGACCATTAGACAACTAACGAGAGGTGGAGGCTCCATGAATGTCCCCATCCTCAATGATGGTGCAGCCCAGCATGTGAGTACAAAAGACAAAGCTGAAGCATTTGCAACCATCTTCAACCAGAAGTACCAAGTGGATGATCCATATCGGCTTCCTCCTGAGGTCCCCACCACCACAGAACCCAGTCTTCAGCCAATTTGATTCACTCCATGTGATATCAAGAAACGGCTGTGCGCACTGGATACAGCAAAGGCTATGGGCCCCGAAAATATCCCGGCTGTCGTGCTGAAGACTTGTGCTCCAGAACTAGCTGTGCCTCTAGCCAAGCTGTTCCAATACAGTTATAACACTGGCATTTATCCGACAATATGGGAAACTGCCCAGGTATGTCCTGTCCACAAAAAGCAGGACAAATCCAATCCGGCCAATTACTGCCCCATCAGTCTACTCTCAATCATCAGCAAAGTGATGGAAGGAGTCATCAACAGTGCTATCAAGCGACACTTAACTCACCAATAACCTGCTCACTGATGCCTAGTTTGGGTTCCACCAGGACCACGCAGCTCCAGACCTCATTACAACCTTGGAGAAAAGAGCTGAATTTCAGACGTGAGGTAAGAGTAACTGCCCTTGACATCAAGGCAGCATTTGACCAAGGGTGGCATCAAGGAGCCCTAGTAAAACTGAAGTGGAATCAGGGGAAAACTCTCCACTGGTTGGAGTCATACCTAGCACAAAGGAAGATAGTTGTCATGGTTGGAGGTCAATCATCACAGCCCCAGGACATCGCTGCAGGAGTTCCTCAGGGCAGTGTTCTAGACCCAACCATCTTCAGCTACTTCATCAATGACCTTCCCTCCATCATAAGGTCAGAAGTGGGGATGACTGCACAGTGTTCAGTGCCATTTGCAACATCCTCAGATAATGAAGCAGTCCATGCCCGCATGCAATAAGACCTGGATGACATTCAGGCTTGGGCAGGTAACATTTGCGCCACACAAGTGCCAGGCAATGCTATCTCCAACAAGCGAGCGTCTAACCACCCCTTAACATTCAACGGCATTACCATCGCCAAATCCCCCACTATCAACATCCTGGGGGTCACCATTGACCAGAAACTTAACTGGACCAGCCATAATAATATGGCAAAAAGAGCAGGTCAGTGGCTGGGTATTCTGCGGCAAGTGTCTCACCTCCTGATGCCGCAAAGTCTTTCCCCCATCTACAAGGCACAAGTCAGTAGTGTAATGGATTACTCTCCACTTGCCTGAATGAGTGCAGCTCCAACAACACTCAAGAAGCTCGACACCATCCAAGACAAAGCAGCCCGCTTGATTGGCACCCCATCCACCACCTTAAATATTCACTCCATCCACCACCGGCGTACCGTGGCTGCAGTGTATACCATCTACAAGATGCACTGCAGCAACTTGCCAAGGCTTCTTCGGTAGCACCTCGCAAACTCACGACCTCTACCACCTAGAAGGACAAGGGCAGCAGGGACCTCCAAGTCACACACCATCCTGACTTGGAAGTATATCGCCGTTCGTTCATCGTCGCTGGGTTAAAATCCTGGAACTCCCTGCCTAACAGTACTGTGGGAGTACATTCACCTCACGGACTGCAGCAGTTCAAGAAGGCAGCTCACCACCACCTTATCAAAGGCAACTAGGGATGGGCAATAAATGACAGTGACGCCCATGTCCTGTGAATGAATGAATAAACAAAAAATAAGGAGAAACTGTTTCCAGTGGCAGAAGGTTCGGTAACCAGAGGACACAAATTTAAGGTAATTGGCAAAAGAATTAGAGGCGACATGAGGAAACATTTTTTACACTGCGAGTTGTTGTGATCTGGCATGCACTGCCTGAAAGGGTGGTGGAAGCAGATTCAATAGCAACATTCGAAAGAGAATTAGATAAATACTTGAAGGAAAAAAATTACAGGACTATGGGGAAAGAGTAGGGAAGTGGTACTAATTGGATAGCTCTACCAAAGAGCCAGCTCAGGCTAGATAGACCAAAAGGCCTCCTGTTGTGCTGTATAATTCTATGATTCTATGTGAGAGAAATTCAGTTTGTTAGCGCCTAATGAGGTAGCGCTGAGATGAGGCAAATCCAGCACCGCACACCAAATCCAGTCGCCCATTAGCGCTGCCACTAACAGTTAGCTTTAATGCCAGGCAGATTGTGACGTCAGTGAGCGTGCAACACTCACTGGGCATCTGATCTGGAAAATTGATTATCACCGCCGCTTTAGCGCCTCTCCCTGACAGCGACAGGGATTTAAAGGGATGTCAGGTTCATGCTGTTTCACTGCTTCCTTGTCAGTTTGCGATTGAATTAAACTGTTGCACAATCATTTGAAGGTTCTTCAGTATTAGTAGTGTTGTGGCTACTAAAAATTTGTTACATTTATTCTGACAAAATTTCAAAGTGCTACACAACGTTACATTAATGGGGGCTGTACTGGCAGTTGCCCTCACCCTCCAGGATCTTCTGTGAAGGGAGCGGAGGCAGCGAGAAAGATTGCAACATGTGGCCAGAGGGAGAACAAGGGCCTTCAGGGCTCTCAACAGGGGGCCTTGCTCTCTGAGGGTATTCCAAGAGCACTTCTCCCACCTCCAATTAAGCGAGGTGTAGTGCATTAGAAGGCTCTGCTTCAGCAAGGATGTGGTCACCGAACTGTGCCACATCCTGCAACCAGACCTCGAGCCTCAGATCAGGTCGACCACGGCTCTCTCAGTGGCAGTCAAAGTCACCGTCGCCCTCAATTTCTTTGCCAGAAGTTCCTTCCAGTCTGCAACAGTAGATAGAGCTAACATCTCGCAGTTCTCCATCCATCGCTGCATTCGGAAGATCACAGAGGCGCTCTACAGTAGGAAAAGTGACTACATTTCCTTCCCCATCACCAGAGAAAAGCAGGACGAACGTGCATGTGGTTCTGCCAGGATAGCGGGTTTCCCCATGGTGCAAGGCACCTTTGACTGCACCCACGTAGCTTTGCGGACACCGCATAACAATCCTGAGATCTTCCGTATCTGCAAAGACTAGCACTCACTTAATGTGCAATTGGTGTGAGACCACAGACAGCGATTCCTCAATGTGAATGCCTGCTATCCTGGCAGCAGCCAAGTTGCCTTCATCCTGCGCCAGACCGGTGTGCCAACACTCTTCCAGCCACCACATCAAGCTTGCGGCTGGCTGGTCGGAGACAAGGGCTATCTGTTCTCCACCTGGTTAATGACTCCCCTCCGCATCCCCAGCACTCCTGCCCAGCACTCATATAATGAGCCATGCTGCCACCAGGAACATCATCGAGCAAAACATCGGGGTACACAAGCAATGGTTCCGCTGCCTTGACCGCTTGGGAGGAGCCCTCCAGTAATTGCCGGAGTGGGTGTCCCATTTCATCATGGTCTGCTGCATGCTCCATAACTTGGCCATCATGAGGGCCCAGCCCTTGCCACCAGGGATTGCGGAACCACCTCAGGAGGAGAGAGAGGGAGAGGAGGAGGAGGACAAGAACAAGGAGGAAGAGGAAGACAAGGAGGAGGAGAAGGAACAGGAGCAAGGGAGGAGGCAGCCACTCAATCGGCCTTCTGGAAGGATGGTCCGTGACTGCCTCATCAGACTGTGGTTCCAATAAATTAAACCCCAGATCCCCCTTGCCCACCACATCCCTATCATTCCACCCCTGTCGCAGGCCATATCACAGTGCAAAGCTGAAATGAGAGACACCACAAAATCATCCAAAGCCAATTAATAAATGTATCAATAATCAGTGAACACATATTTACAACAACATTAACTATTCACCCTTGTGCAATCCCTTAGTGCCTCTCGTTACTCTGCCTTTGCCTACTCTAATGCTCCTACGACATGTTGGCCCAGTGGCTGCAGCACGGCGGGTGGAAGGCTGCTGAGTGTCCATGCGGGAAACTTCAGATGGCCTTGCAGGTCACCCTCAACCAGCTCTGGGCCTGGAAGGCCCGGCTGTAGACTGCACCACCTCAGCATGGGTGTCAGCAGTCTGGGTTGGCTGGATGATAGGCAGCGACAAAGGCAATGGTGGAGTACCAGTGGTGGGAGCAGGAGTGCTGTCATCCTCATCTGAGTCCTGTGCAGCAGAACACGCGCGTGAACTCGCCCTCTGGGGAGCTGGCCCCAAGCTACCCTTTCCCCCTGGCCTTGCTGCAGCCCGCTCATCCCCGGTGCATCTCCCTGTGCACATCCCGCTACTATACTAGCCTCTAAAGAACAGGTAGTGCTAGTATCTGAGCTGGAGCCTGTGGTTGAGACATGCAGAGATGCGGTGTGTTCTTTGTTCTCCTCTTCTTTCGCCTCTCTCTATGGTACCCTCAGGGACAGGCTGCTCAGGTACTTGTTCATTATCTGAAAGCATAAAGGCACAAGAGTCAGGTTAAGGTGAGGGGAGGGGGGCAGGAACGGAGAAAGGCATGCATGCAGCATGGATTAGCTGGAAAGTGGGAAAAGCTTGTGGGGTGAGGTGGAAGTGGGATGTGAGAAGGAGGATTAGGAATGAACATACCGTTGTTGTCCCCAAGGGGATCAATGTCGCCGGAGGCCATGGCACCCACCACCTGGTGCCCCATGATTTGCAGCATTCTTTCCTGCAGCTCAGAAAGTGGTTGGGTGTCAGGTTGTCCCCCACCTGTGCGCTCCTGCTCCCTCCTGTTGTGAGCAACCTTGGACTGCACGAGAGAGAGGAAAGTGTGTGAGTGAGTGTGGATCAATGTGTTTGGGAGATGTGCCTGCCATAGTTGAATAGCTGCCATTTTGTGCAAGGTGTGAGATGTGGGTGTGAGTGTTGGTGGGTAGAGATTGTTGGTGGGTGAGTGCTGGGGGTGTGGTGCCTTGGGCAGTGTGTGCAGACTGAGGTTCAGATGATGGTATGTAGCATTTGTTGAAGCATTTACTCACCCTGACCATCCGAGTGAGGTCGTTAAATTTCTTCCTGCAATGTGTCCTGGGGACCACAGTGCTGCCCGAGACCTGCTGGGCTACCTCCCTCCACATGGCGAGGAAGACTTGTGGCGAGGGCCTCCTGCCATTTGCCGGGTGCAGAACCGCCCTCCGTCTCTCCATAGCGAAGACCAATGCCTCCAAAACTTGGTCGCAGAATCTGCGAGCTCTCTCCCTGGGCCAATGATCTGCCATAATGACACCTCCTTCGGTGCTCTGGTTCCTTCTCCTTGGCCTTCTGACGCTTGCTGAGACAGCTGCAGAACCAGCAATGCTGAGAATGTGATTCTGCAGCATGACTGAACCTCCCCTTTAAGAACTGGAAAGAGCCTGTGGCAATGATGACTAGCGATTAGACTGCACCTGAAATTGTTTAGCGCTTTGAGTCTAGTGGTACTGAGCTAGGTCATTAGCACTCCCATCCTTTCTTTGACTGATGACACTGAATTTTGCATGCAACGAGATTCATTAGCGCCTGGTGCTAAATCTCAAACTTTTCCAAAGTTAGCGCCCATTCCCTGGGTGATAATGAATTTCGCATCTTATGATTCTAACATTTAGTCATTATTCCCTTTTATGGATATTCCTAGTTTCAGGTTAAGTGCAGCCTGGAGTCCATCTACAATGCTTTATTAATTTACCTATTCACTGGTCCTTTCGACATAATCATTTTCATATTTTGCTGTCTGCTATCTTTCAGTCTCGATCAGAATGAAAGACAGAATTGCTCTATCGATTACTTCCAAATACTTAGGCTGGCCTCTTGAAGATGAGTTAAGCACAGCCTGATTTCCATACCTATTCAAAATTTTCAAGGTTGGCCATAAATAATTGCAGCTTAAGTGCTATTTCATTGGCTGGGATCTAAGCTTCTGTATGTTTCCATTCTTGTGTCTTCTGCTCTATATTTTCTGTTAAACAACATTTGTGCCACAAAAAAAAGGATTGGCTTTTTTTCAGAATCACCGTTACAACTTCTCTCCTAGTTGCTTCAAAGTCAATAAATTACTAATCGCTCTAGCAGAATTTGGCAGTTTCCTTACTTGCTCAGGTGTCCATGGGATAAATAATTTTACCCACACATCAGCACCAGCTGTTCATACAGCTAGTCTCCTTTATATTAGAAATTTGACCAACTGCCATATTTTACTTTGCCACTATTTTCCACATAAATGGAAGACTTCTTATACTCAAGGCTATCCTAATATCTGGACAGGTTCCTGAACCTATTATCACCTTGAGAGAATGCTGCAGATTTGTTATAAACAGCTTTTCATCCAGTTGAAACTGACCTCAGAAGACAACTCCTAGGATCATCTATAGGCTTCTACATCCTTGAGTTTTATAATAAGACTTTGCTCCTTTTAACCTGCTGAGAAGAATGCTATAGTCAATACAATGCAAGTAACAACAACAACTTCCATTTATGTTGTAGTAAAGTGCCCAAGGCGCTTCACAAGCGCATTATCAAACAAAATTTGACACCAAGCCACATAAGGAGATATGAGGACAGGTGATCAAAACCTTGGTCAAAGAGGTAGGTTTTACGGAGTGTCTTTAAAGGAGGAGAGAGAGGTAAAGAGGCTGAGAGGTAAAGGGTGCAAATTCGAGAACTTATGGCCTAAACAGCTGATGGCACGGCCGCCAATGGTGGAGCAATGAAAATCGGGGATGTGCAAGAGGCCAGAATTGGAGGAGAGCAGAGATCTCAGAGGGTTGTAGGGCTGGAGGAGATTACAGAGATAGGGAGGGGTGAGGCCATGGAAGGGTTTGAAAACAATTATGAGAATTTTAAAATTGAGGCATTGCTGGAATGGGAGCCAATGTAAGTCAGCAAGCACAGGGGTGATGGTGAACGGGACTTGGTGCGAGCTGGGATACGGGCAGCAGAGTTTTGGAGGAGCTCAATTTTATGGACTGAGGCCGGCCAGGAGAGCATTGGAATAGTCGAGTTTAGAGGTAACCAAGGCATGAATTAGTAACCAAAAGATGAAGAATAGGCTTTATGTATACCCAATTAATTGAATTATACAGCCCTGGTGACAAATCAGGGCTAACATCAAATTAACATGAACCAAACTATAAGTTCACTTGCAAGCAATTCTATGCTTCTATCGTAACATCACTTGTGATTGTAACTGATCTGATTGTTGCAGTAGATTTCATACCGTTATTCTACAATGAATAACTTACCAAATAAAATATATCTATATTATTAGAGGTCTGGGGGGAAAAATTTGTGTTGGCCAGCAAAGTTGCCGGTGTTACTGGCAACTGCAGTTAACGACTGCTGGAAATGGTTGCAATGCTCACCTTCTGGGGGACATGGAGATAGGTGGCACAGCGCTCACCTTCCATGCAACGCCGTCCTGGTGGCATTGCTGGAGGGATCAGGGATGAAGTTTATGTCCTGTAACAGCGTTACAGCTTCCCACAGCCTCTGTGAACGAAGCTGTGGAGTTCGCAAGGATTTGTGGGCAATGAAGAGGTCTGAGAATTAAAGGGGCCATGCACACTGAAGCAATACAAAATAAAATGCAGTGAATCAATACATTTTTCAGCCCTTGCTGCCTTTTTACAAATATTCAATATTTAAAAGAAGTTCCAAATGTGAATATTCAGCTGTTAAAGCTGAATTACCTTCCTAACGTCAACAAATGGGAAAACTGCCTTAGCACTAACACAAATGGCTCAGCAAACCAGGGAAGGGGCACCGAGGGTCTCACACGCAGCACTCCAGCTTTGTGCAGGGGATCAACACTGCAAGAGCGGCCCTCTACCCACAGGGGCCAGGAGGCCCGCCAGAAAGAACGATGTGGGAGTACATCACTAAGGCTGTCACTGCCAGCAGTGTCACTCCCACATCCTGGCTCCAGTGCCCAAAGAAACTTCATGATCACAGACCACGAGTCAAGGTCAGTGAATGCATCTTCAAAAGCTGTCTCCTACCAACTACACCACTAGCCTCACACACTGCTCAATGCACAACCCCCAATCACTCACCTACCAACAATCTGCACCAATCGCAAGGTACATCTCCCATTCCAAGCATCACCTCACCCCTTTGGAGGAAATGGTGCAGGCCATTCTTGGCAGGGGCATGTTTGAGCCCTTGGTCAGCGGCAGGGCTGAAAGCACACAAGATGCAGGTATCCTCCTACGTTATCCTCCTTCTGGCATGCATCTCTTGCTTTCCCGCCCTTCCATCAGCACAACTCCATCCTTGTGCCTTCCTCATTTCACACACCCAATAAATTCAGCCTGCTCAGCCAATGGATCAACAAGAAGAGCCAGCCTGCCCAGCCATTGGGACCGCAGGCAGATGATTTCATCCCAGATATCATCATGGCCATAAAGGGGCTGTTTGGGATGCATCCTTCCGTCTGATTCCTCCTCTTCAGCTTCCTCCTCTTCTGCGTCTTCCTCTTCCCTCTGCAAGCGGATGCTGTAAATATGAAATGACAGCATAAAATGCTCGAAATACTCAATTGGTCAGGCAGCATATCGACCTGAGACGTGAACTCTGTTTTTCTCTCCACGGATGTTGCATGACCTGCTGAGTATTCACTGAATGATGTCTGTGTCCCTTTAGGAGCTGCAGACATCGCCAGTCAGCTTGCTTGCATGCCAGGTTAACCTGGTGTGCTTAGGACCCAGCGCTGAATTCAGCGCTAGGGTTGAAGTTCACATTGGTGTCGTTAAGTCGGCGTTGCGCACCGATTGACGTCACCTTTGTTTTCCAGGGCGCTGCTGGTTACTGGCAGCACAAAAGAGGAGAGGAATATGGCAGCCATCGCGGGACCCACCACCACCTTGCGAAAGAGTGGCGGCTGTCATTTTATTGCCATTTCATGGCGCTATGGAGTGTCGGTAAGTAAATAAATTTCTAGCCCCTAGTGTTTGCGTGTCTGTAATATTTTATGATTGCAATATTGTGTGTTTTTATTATTATAGGGAGCCTCTAAAGTTGCTGATTGCTCCATGCTAATGGCGTGACACAATGGACCGACCAGATCATAGGGAAAAAGAAAATCTACCAATTTCCGCAGCCATAATAATTCTCTATTCCCCATTCAGCCCTCTGTTAATTCTGCAGCCCAACCATTTTATTCACTTTGCCCAACACCTGTTTCACTCTCACACAGTCGTTCTCCGAGTACTCCAGTTCGGACTCATTTCTTTCCTTACCACTGAAGCCCACCAAGGTACTCCAGTTCCTTTCTTTAACTCCATTACAACAGGTTTGGGAGCACCCTACTGCTACATGTCCCACTCATAAGCTCAGTAATCTTCTCTCTGTCTCCATACTGGACTCCCCAGTCCTCTGTTCTTCTCATGCGCCCCATTCATCTTCATCCTGGCCACTCTGACTACCCACCTCCACTACACAAGAACAATCTAGCCCACCTATCCGCAGTAATTTTAATAACCCTGAATTTGATTTGTTGATAAGAACCTGTCAAATACTTTCTTGATACTTATTAAGGTGTCTTGTTCCACCACCTTTGACAGTAATCTATTCCACAGAGTTTAGTAAGAAAAGCCCAATTGCTTTCCACGCTCCCCACTGACAGGGCAACACGAGGGTTGTCAACTCTGGTTGGATATATTTCTGTAGGTGTCATCACATGACTTCCTCCCTTCACTGCCCCGCTCCCACTCTCCTGCCATTGATCGCCTGATATATCTATACTTGTGCCACACTGCTTTCCCATGCCAATTGGAAAGCAACTACTCTTCATTACTCGATTGGATGAAGAGTGTGCAGGGACAGAGGGACGTGGGAGTTAATGTGCATAGGTCCCTGAAGGTGGCAGGACATATTGAGAGAGTGGTTAACAAAGCATATGGGATCTTGGGCTTCATATATAGAGGTATTGAGTACAAAAGTAGAGAACTTATGCTGAACCTTTATAAAGTGCTGGTTAGGCCACAACTGGAGTATTGCATCCAGTTCTGGTTACCACACTTTAGGAAGGATGTGAAGGCCCTTGAGAAGGTGCAGAGGAGACTGACCAGAATGGTTCCAGGGATGGGGGATCTTCGCTACAAGGACAGGTTGGAGAAGTTGGATTTGTTTTCATTAGAGCAAAGGAGGTTGAGGGGTGATTTGTTAGAGGTGTACAAGATTATGACAGGTTTGGATAGGCTACACAGAGAAAGGCTGTTCCCACTAGTTGATGGTACAAGGACTAGGGGACACAGATTTAAGGTTTTGGGCAAGAGATACAGGGGGATGTGAGGAAAAACATTTTTACGCAGCAAGTGGTGATTACCTGGAATTAGCTGCCGATGGAAGTGGTGGAAGCAGAGACACTAAATGTTTTCAAGGGGAGACTGGATAGGCACTTGAGGGAAATAAACTTGCAGGGCTAGAGAGATAGAGCGGGGGAATGGGATTGACTGGATTGCTCTACAGAGAGCTGGCACAAACTCAATGGGCTGAATGGCCTCCTTCTGTGCCGTTCTGACTCTATTGGGGGGGGGAAATTTTCCCAGCCCTGGGGAGGCGGGGCTGCCGGGAAAATGGCAGAAACTGGGAACGGGTACCGAACCCGCTCCCAACCTGCCTCCGTGCCATCCTCCTGGGAGGCGGGTCCCCGACTCGCGTAGGTACCCGTCTCCTTGAGGCGGGAAGGGGATTAGAGCCAATTAACTGCCTGTTAACAGGTAGTTAACAGGCAGTTTTGAGGCTTATCCCCATTTTACCCCTGCAAGTGCGGGCTTCCCAATGGCTGCAACCTCGCCAGGGTCAGTGAAGTGAGCAGTGGGTCTGCGGGGATGAGAGGGATCGAAAATTCCGCTGTAGAGGTGAGTGATGGGTGCAAGTGTGTAGAGGTAAGTATGGGAGGTGAGTGTAAAGTGTTGGAAAAAGTTTCCTTACCTTTGTTTCTTTCTGCAGGCTTCAACCCTTGGGGATCTGAAGGTGCCTCATCTCAACGGCAAAGATGACAGAATGGCTGCTGCATTCTCAGATGCAGCAGCCATCTGATTTCTGCTGAGGAAAGAGGTTTTGGTGAGCCTTCAGTGCAAGGGCTTACCTTAGAACAGAGATTGTCAGTATTTGACAGCTTCTCGAAGCTGTCAAACGCTGACAATTCATCTGTCAAACATTTTTTGACAGATAAATGTCATACGCGGAGGTCCTCTGTCACCGGCTTGCCCTTAATTTGCTGGTAAGCCCGCGCAAGCTTACCAAGGTCAATCAAGGGAAAATAGTGTGAGTTGGCCAGACGTCATTGGGGGCGGGACTGAAACCCGAAAACCAGGAGTCCCGCCCCAACGCACCCCCATTGACAAAATCCAGCCCTATGACTCCATGGATGATTCTTGACTGTCAGTCAAATCGCCTTTTTCCTCCCATGTATGATATTTTTTTATAAATAATAAGCCAAAATGTGCAATGAATTTTTTTTTTAAAAACACAATTTTTAATGCCCCTATGATTTTTCTCCTTGGTTACTCGCAGCAGTGTCCTGGAAATTAATCTTTCATTCCTGGTGACTCCAGAGCAACTCTGGAGGGTTGGCCACCCTAGCCAACACATGTTGAGTCTCTGCTACCTCCCCTCTCAGGCTGAAACCCTCCCAGCCCCAATTTAAAGTCCTGCCCTAGGTCCCATTACCTTCTACTCCCTTCTATGCCCAAGTCCTGCCCTGCTCCCTCTCAGTCCTAGCCTCAGGCTCTCCTGATTCCTCATCCCTCATGGCACAAGCACTCCAAAACCTCCCTATTTCCTCTCAGTTCTAGCCTCAGGCCTCAACTGCTTCTCCACCGCACCCCCCCCCACCCCCTAACTAGGCTTAGACCCCTTTCTCCAGCACAGCCCACTCCCTATCTATCTTTTGTCCCTTCCTTTCAGTAGCATAGCCACGCTGCTCCTTCTGAATTTCTGCTTCCCCTAACCAAAGCTTGTCCCCCCATTCCCTCCCAACCCAGATTTCAAGACTTTGCTTCCTCACAAGCTTAAGTCCTAGAGTTTTTCTCTCACTAATTTGTGTTGTAGCAATCCCTAGATATACCAATACTGGTTGGGGGTCACAGTTTCAGATCTATTGTGACAGAAACATGAAGGCCATTTGTCCCTGGTCCCTTTTCCCTCTCTCATTCAAAATTCTGTCTCACTGCTTCATAACTGAAACAGTGAATTAAAAAAAAGTTATGATACATATTTGAAAAGTATGTTTTTGTTTTCAAAGCACTGAGCACTATTTGACACCATGGACCAATCTGATCATGAGAAAAAACTCAATCCCTCTTCAGCTGCCATGATAGGGCTACATTTCCAGTCAACTTAAGATAGCAAGAATTTGCATTTATATAGCAACTTTCAGGACATCCCAAATTACTTTACAGCCAATGAAGTACTTTTCAAAGTGTAGTTACTGTTGCAATGTAGGAAACATGGCAGCCAATCTGCACACAGTGAGCTCCCACAAACAGTAATGAAATAAATGAAACTTAGTATTAAACAACCTGGATATTTTTACCAAATCCTATTTTCACAACAATGAGCATATAACCAGCCCCTTGAAGATATTTTTCCAGGTTTGCAAACATAAGTGTCCAATAACATAAATATCATGATGTAATTGAATCACTGATTATATCTGCTGCTTTTTAAAGTTTAAAAGAAAGACTTGCATTTATACAGCGCCTTTCACAACCTCAGGATGTCCCAAAGCGCTTTACAGCCAATTAAATACTTTTTTGAAGTATAATTACTGTTGTAATGTAGGAAACGTAGCAGCCAATTTGTGCACAGCAAGCTTCCACAAGCAGCAATGTGATAATGACCAGATGATCTGTTTTTTTGTGATGTTGATTTAGGGATAAATATTGACCAGAACACTGGGGATAACTCCCCTGCCCTTCTTTGAAATAGTGCCATGGGATCTTTTACATCCACCTGAGAGGGCAGACTCAGTTTAATGTCTCATCCAAGAGACGGCACCTCCGATAGTGCAGCACTCCCTCAACACTGCACTGATGCTCAAGTCTTTGGAGTGGGACTTGAACCCACGACCTTCTGAGTCAGAGGCGCCACAGAGCTACGGTTGACATTTAATTAAAAACTGAGATTTTAAAAGCATTTCAAAAGTTTGCAATCCAGTATATGCCATAGGCGATGTCACACCAGCAGTTATTGTTTGCCATGCGTAGTGACATCTGAAATGCATTCAGCAAGTACAAATTTGCTGCAGACATCAGATCAGTTGTTCCCTCAGCTGGTATTTTACATGGAGCTTAGAGAATGCACTCCTGAAATTCAGGAACCTTCAAAACTCTTCTTTGTGTTAACATTTCTTAGGGATTCACATTAATGGTTACTTAATTGTATAAGAGAAATGTTCATGGCTCCCAGATACCCGATAATTGGTCACTAATGACCGATTAGTTTTTGAAATGTGTTTATTAAAGGATTAAGATGCTTGCCAAAAGCCTTTCTCTGAAGATCCCACTATTAGGGTATAAACCCCATCGTCAGATAGCCTCACATGCCACACACAGCCTATTCTAAACTCTTATCCATAATTTCTAAACAAAACCTCTTGCATCCGGCCCCTATAAAGGTTACCGTGTGAAATCTATTTGTTAGAGCCATTTGCATGTCCATGCACAATTTGCAAACAGTTAACACGACACTATTTAAAATCGAAAATTAAATTCTAAAAATGCCTATCTGGGGCTGGAAACGCAGCCGCAGTATTGGTAACTTAAACAAACCGCAAGGAGGCGCTCGTGGACCTTGACTCCACTGTCGTGTGCTACCGATTTGTGAGCGAAGTGCAAAGAGAAGCCAGGTACCCTGGGCCTTTTTAAAATCCGGCCCTTCAGATACTGACAGGTAGAGCAGGCATCATCATCCTTCATTGTGTGTCGAAAAGCTGACGTAGTTGTTAATCATCAATTTAAAAATAAAACTAGCAATCTGTGAGAATTGCTCATTTTGAACCCCCGTGTATATTTTACGATCCTTAAATTGTTTTAATTGCTGTATTATTATTGTCGGCATTAAAGATGTGTAAATAAAAAAAATTGCAGGTGGTGGTGTAGCTTTTGTAACTGGACAGCGTTGCACGGGTCGATTTCAGGGAATTGATGTGTGTTCGGTGTCTCGCCCATGACTCGCGGGAGGCGGCGCCGAGCTGTCTTTGACTGCGATTTAACAATTTGGGAGGCTGCGAGTTGGTGATCGATGTGGCCGGGGTCTTCGATGCAAACGATTTGGCTCATATTTGCTGTCTCTGATACAGATTTCCAGCGTGTAGTCTGATAAAGCGCCTTTTGCAAGCTCTGAATTTGTTTCAATACATGAATACATGCTTTTTAAATAGCCCTTGTATACTTTAAACATTGCCAACCCTTAAAACACAAGTAAGCATCAGTAGTTTGCGATTTAGAAAGTACACTGTTGCCTGAGTACATCACACTACTTAAGGTCACGTTAAATCCCTTTCTGGGACAAACCTGCTGAATTATTAATTATCTTCCCTGAACTCTTTGCACTCATAGGCGCTTATAATGGGTTTGTGGTGTTGACACAGGAGTGTAACCATGTTATTGGTTTGTGTTAGAAACGCCAGGAGGGATTTTTGCCGCCTCCCTGGCTCGGTAGTCTTCACATAGCACCAGATGCTGTATCTCCATTTATCCATCAACAGGTATCATAAGGATCAACGGAAAGCTGTAACCCATTCCACAGTGTTTAGACAAGGCATGAACAAGAAACAACAGTATTGAATGGTCAATTTGTGCTTTAAAGCGGTTTCAATTTATTTTAACATGACAACGAATACGTCAATGACAACACCTGTACTTTCCAGGTCAAAAAAATACTACAGTTGTCAATGAACTTTTTTTTAGAATTTGGTAAAATGTTTGAAATTTCATTGTAGTAAAGTATAGAATTTGAAACAAATTTTAGGGTACTTGAAGTGCATCTTTTATACTTGGATAACTAGGACGTTCTTTTAAAGAACTCCTCTTTTGTGCTGGTCTTGCCAACCTCAACCCAAGTTCTGGGGTAGCCGGAATGAGACTTTAGTGCGTGTGACGGGATGACAGGCCGCCCTGGAAATGGGGTCACGCTGCAGGTGGTCGGAAATGTGCAGCTGCAATCGAAACGAGCCTGCGAAATGGTTAGCCGGGGTAGCTGGAGTTCGACTCTTGTAATTAATTGAACTAAATGTTTTATTTAGCAAATCATTCATGGCACAATTACAATAATAGCAATTCCAGCACTAGCAATGACAATTAAATCCTACAGTAAAACGTTAATGGTTATTATTTAAGATGAGTATAGAGAGTGCTAGGAATGCATAGCGGGTCAATTAGCATCTGCGAGAGAGGGACTAGCGTTTTTGGGAGTGATCATAAAGCAGAATTGACCAGTTCTGATGACACATCCTCACCGGAATGTTGGGATATGCTTTTCGTTCGGACGGTAATCGATGGCCGCGCATTTTCTATTTGCACTTCAAATTTTCAGCTTCCGAGACCTTCTTTGTACTATGATTTTTAAACTATTTGGAAAAGATTGTGCGATGATTACATTCAAAACTCTCCAAAAAGTGGCATTATCCCAATAACGACATCAAGTGTAATAAAGCATACGAGGAAAAACTGGAACACATTGTACCGATGTATGATGCCACACTTTGCCTCGTCTGAGGTACATTCCCCACATTATAATGTGCTTTATTGGCTTCCTGATTAGAGTTCAAGCAGCAAGAACGCTTCTGCTTTCACAAAGTGGCCAATGAAATTGCGATGTTGTTTTGTGCATTCATATCAAGCATTTGCAAAGCCACACACTACTGTGTTTTCTTGATGCATCAAGCAATATTTTTGGGGCCAAATGCATTTAGTCTCAGTTCAGACGACCTTCAAGCTGATTTGATCCTCATGACTTAGCGGGGAGCATAAAACACTTCACTTTGGTAGCAGACGATACAAACTATTCGCATACGTTGTAGATAAAAGAAAAGGAACAGTTAAATACCCGCATTTCACTCATGAAGGAAAGTTTCTCGCAATTTACTCCTCCGCCTGGTCACCAGAAAGTAACCAGACTATCACTTGCTCGTTGTGCGGCCAGTGTCGAGGGAACAGAGTTGCACGTGCAGTTTAGCAGTCTGTCAAAACCGTGACAAATATAAATACAAGAGCAAGCCCCGATCAGCGCGGGCTCGCGCCTGTGCTTGGAACGCGCCGGGCTCGCGCTCGCAGTTCGCGCGCGCCCGCCCGCCGCCTTCATCTCTCGGCGCTCAAGACAGCGCCGTGCGGAGGGAGAGGAGCTGGAGGCTGCACAGAGCACGCAGCTGCAGCGAAAGGCAAGGTGAATGTTAGCCATTCTCCTCCAACATTCAGATTTTTTTTTAAACAGTATTTTTTGAACTTGCTTTCGCACGTCGGGTTTTTTTTGCCTCCCTGTACTGATACAGCGGTTTTTTTCTCTTTTTTTGCAGATGATAAAGGTCCTGATATGTGTTGTTGCTGTAGCCTTTCTGCAAATAGAAGGCAGACAACGAGCGACATCGGACAGCGGCAATTTTCTGGATGATAAACAATGGCTGACTACTATCTCGCAGTATGACAAGGAGCCCGGACACTGGAACAAATTTCGCGACGTATGTACCTGTTTTAGTGGCGGTTGGTGTAACGGAGCGTTGTGCGTGCCGTTTGCCTGTGATTCTAGCAGGAGTGAAAGAGGCTCAGAGCGCCTGTCTGGCGCTGCTACTGAGACCCAGCTCCTGAACTCTGGGCAATCCGTGCACTGCGCTAACTATTCCGATCACCTGGCAATTTTGTCTCCGAACTCCACAAACATTTAGGGTAAAATATCCACCTGCTTTATGCTGCGTTAATGACGTATCTTTATTCAACATTGCCTTCTACAATAATAAGCACATGGAAACTAATTTAGCCAAATATCGAAATCAGACGGGTTTAGGAACTGGTATTTGTTATTCAGTTACACTGACCTCCGACTGCAGATAAATATCTATCTATGTACATTAAAAGCCCGGGATTGATGTGTTACACAGGCTTTCTGGAGGGACTGTGTTAGCAGCACGGTCTAGCTCTATTTCAGCAGGTGCGCAAAGTGTTCAAAAACAGATGGAAAAATTGGGACCGCGTATTTCGGCAAATTTCTTACTTGACCTGGTTGGACCAAGACCGTTTAATATCCCCACACCACTACTTGACCCTAAACATCTTTGTTGATCTCAATCGATTGGCTTGCTTCACTTGTTTGGACGGTCTGAAATCCGTTTTCTCTCGACATTCCCATTTGAAATTAACAAATGCATCAAACTGGCAGGAATATATCTACTGAAGTAACTGAATTAGTGGCATATGATGTTTTTCGCTCGTGTGCGGTGGCAAGAGGGCGTTCAAAGAAATTTAGCTACAGTGTGACAATCTGACTAAACATATAAACCATTTTAACAGGGATGCGTGTAATTTTTTTGCAGTTTAATAATGAGTCAATGGAAACCAGTAAACATTAGAAACGAGAGGTGAGACGGAGATGAGCAACAGCCTCCGGCTAAATGGCACTTGTTTTGTTTTTGAAGGGCATTAGTGGGCAAGAGGAAACTGCAGTATGTTCTTGGGTATAACATAGGTGTATAATCACGACCACCCGCTTGCAGGTACAATGTACCTGTTATTTATGTTGGTGCACTTAATGACCCACATACAGAATAAGCTCAACGCCAACTAGGAACGTGCAATATGATCCGAGACCGCCCACATCGACAGAAAGATAAATTAGGTGAGTATGTTGTATTTTACGTTTTATCTATTGAGGTAGAGGGCTTGGTTCTAGTGACTAAATATATTGACATATATCTAGCAGGAAATACCAGGGTATACGTTTTACTGGGGGGGGGGGGGTTCAGGAGGATAGAATTCTACAGAGCCATACTTATCCTGAATGGTAACATTATTTATAAGCCAAACACATTGATTAAAAACTCTTGGAATCAGTTTTAAATGTCCATTTGTTGTATATGTCAAATGTCAAGCTACACTGAGGCTGAAAAACAATGCAAAAGCAATGGTAAAAATAAAGTATAAAACAAAAGCAAAATACTGCGGATGCTGGCAATCTGAAATAAAAATGAGAAAATGCTGGAAAACTCAGGTCAAGCAGCATATGTGGAGAGAGAGAGACAGAAACTGTCACCAGAACTGGAAAAATGGTAAAAATAAACTAACTGGAATTAGAAATAATGTAATTTTTAAAACAAAAGACAACTGATAAAAATATACAGTAACAGCCGATACAATTTCTCCAATTTGTGTAATGTTTCCATATTGCCATTGATTTTTTTCTGTAAGTCTATTAAAATTTGAGTAGATGTACATTTTTATATACATGTATTATTATAACATAAGAAACATACATTTGTTTTAGGAACAGGAAAGTGTTATTTGATGTAAACAAGATCTTGGGGGTAATTTTCAACTTTTTTTTACATGGACAGTAATCTAGTGGAGTGGAATTGGTCGCCTTCCCGATTTTCATCCCATTGAAATTAATGGAATGAAAATTGGATGGGTTCTACGATGGGTAGGCAATCTGCTCTGGCATGTTACCACCCAAGAGGCAAAGTTGAAAATTACTCCCATCTCTTTTTCACAGATCAAATTAATTTACTGGCTTACCATAACCCCAATCCTTTCTCCAAAAATGCATCCAATTGTCTCAGACTCATTTATAATGTTCAGTGGCCTTCCTTGGTAACATTATTCCACAACTCTATTCTCTGGGTGAAAAAGTTTTGATTGGCTTCCCTTTTTAACTTGTGTCCCCTGGGATGTAAATCTTTAACCATTGTAAAAATTTACCTTAATCAATTCCAGTTCACTTCGTAATTTGAAAACATCCATTAAATTACCTCTTCTCCAAAGAAAACATAGAAACATAGAAGATAGGAGCAGGAGTAGGCCCTTCGAGCCTGCTCCACCATTCAATGAGATCATGGCTGATCATCCAAATTCAGTACCCTGTCCCTAACTTCCTAACAAGCCTAACTTCCTTACCTCATCAGGTGAGAGACATTGCCTTGCCTGGAATTTTTTGTGTGTGTTCACGCGAGCTGGGAGTCGGTGCTGCTGTTGACACAGCTCAATTGTCGAGTAAGCATGATGCACAGCGCCACTGCTCAACTTCTCCATATCTTACTGGTGGAATTCCACAAGAAGAGCTACCAGGTGATCAGCAGCCAGAGCTGGTGGAATGGGAGAGGGAAAGAAAGGCTTGGGCTGTGAGATGAAAGGGAGGGATGGAGGTTTATGATGTGCATATTGGGAAGAACAAGTTCAAGAAAAGTAGTTGGCTTTACCAAAGTGATTATTGGCTTCATCTCCTCCCATCTGTTTACTGGCTCCATTCATCCTCTTTTGTTTGACCTTGTTTTCTTACAATGAAAGTTTGCTATGGACAAATAAAAATGCTTTACATATGCACAAAGAGTCCATTGTTATGGTCCTTCCTTTTATTGAACTATATCTGTCACTTACAGGACCACCCATCCGAAAGATCTAAGTTCTTCTGAATCTGATTGTATTATACCTCGTTATTTTGGTAACATCTGCAACCCTAGAAATTTTGCTTATGATATCTACATTGAGATCATTTGTCATTCTATTTGGCTATCTATAAAATTTCAACCTATTTTTTGCTGCCATGATAGTTCCCCATTTTTTTCTCTTTATTCCTCTAACTCTGGCACTTTACCCACTTTGCTTGCTTTGCTCCCTCCCTGGCATAACCCCGCCCCCTCCTTTCCACCAAAACCCCACCTCGATTGCTCTAGCTATGCTTTGCTCCCTCCCAGGCCAACTTCAATGCTCTGCTTCCATTCTGCTCCATGCCTCCCACCCACCATGCTCCATATTTACTCCCTTTTAGTAATTATAGGAGTAGCTTCATCCCCTGCCCCCCGCCCATTCCTCTTCTATGCTCCATGTACACTTCCACTTTATTCTGGCTCTGCTCTCCAAAATAGAGGCTCACTGAGATGCTATCGCAAATCGGAAACACAATTTTTTAAGCTGGAGGACTGTGGTTCTCAACTTTGGTACTATTAGATCAGGTGATTTGCCAAGTACTGTACCCACTACAAAAAGTTTAAACACAGAATCAGCTGGTTCAGCGCTCAGAAAATCAACTGATCTAGTCCTGATGCTAGCTAAATCTATGTAGCTTCTTGAAACATTAGCTGCCAGTCTACAGTAGTATCTTGCTTTGTCCTTGACTCAGATGCAAGCAATATTTTCCTAGCCCACAAACACAAAGCATCGCAAAATCTATCGTTTCCCTTCTAGCTATTGTCCTTATGCCCTTCTCTATTCCCTCGCTGCCGCTGCATCAGAACCACTGGCCTTGTTCTAATTCCTCCCAAATCCAACATTGAGCCCAACTACACTTCCTCCCCCTTCCAAGTTCCAGATACCATCTCTTTGGCTCCGATCTCCACCTCTGGCCAGGTATGTTTTGTGTCTCTTCTTGCTGCATGAGCTATGTAAAAGGTGGGAAATTCAGTAAATCAGAAAAGGAATACATGTTAGAAACATATAGGTACAGTTAGAAATACACAGGATAGAGATTAAACCAAAAGAAAGGACAGACTTACAAATGGAGTAAGAAAAATTAGAAGACAATTGAGGTACAGATCCGACAACAAGAGAAATAGGGAGAGAAAAAGACTGGAAAACAAATAAAAGATAAAGAATGATACAGAAATAATTAAAATGTGGGAGTGAAGCAGCTACACAATCTTTGTTTTTTTTCTGTGTGTAATGTCTGGGAAATCACGGAAAGTAGATTTAAAAATAGCAAGGGTCCTGAGACATGACACTCAAAACCTCTTCCTTGTGTGAAAAAATTACATTTATGATTATCTACCTTTTTCTGTTTTGGAGCTAATTTTCTATCCATTGCCATTTTTTCCCTTTATTCTGTAACTCCTTATCTTAGCCATTCACTGCCAATGTGGAATTCACTATGTATATGTATATATATCTTGTCTGTGTACCCTTCCTGTTTAGCACTTCTGGACCCTTCCTGTTTAGCACTTCTGGTAATACCTTCTATTATGTTTTTATGTCACTGTCACTATCACATTTTCTCCATTACACAATGTCCATCATGCTTTTCTGTCATCATCTTCTGTTTTTCTTGTGATATAGTTATCACTTGAAGCCTGCATTACTTGATCTCCGTTGTAGGTGGTGCTGTTCCCTACTTACCTTTTGAAACCTCCAATGTCTGTCTTCTACTTCAGTGATACTGGGGAGACCAATTTGAGACGTTCAAGTAGGTTTAGTAGTTTAAAATTTTTTTTTTTTTAATTAAATATTTTTAACATGTTCCTGCTTGCTCCCACCACCATGAGGGCATCCACTCATCCCTCACCTATTTCTGCCACCACTAGCTTGTTCCCACTACTGTTCTTGGGCCATCCGTTCTTGGGTCCTGGACGCAGACGGCCCCCTTCCTCCGCTAGTGATTGAGCCTTGGTTCTCATACTTCCTCCCTCAGCCTCGAGCACACTCATGCCCCCATCCCATATTTGGGCCTTGGCCTGCTGTACCTCCCCATGTCTGTCTTCTGGTCTTTGCTTGAAATCATGTTGACTTTTAACAAGTTATGTATTTTGTAAGTGTTCACCGATTTAGATCTCTTAAAATCATTGCAAAGATTTTCTGAACTGTAGATGTAAAAACATTTTTGATCCACAGTTTTGACATGATGCTTGATCCTGTTTTAAATAACCAGCGAATCTCGTGCCTTTGCTCACAGTTAGTGGGAAGATACTCTGTTTTATAACAGTATTTTTTTTAGCCTGGAGCAGTGGCTGGAGTTGAGGGGTGCAGTCACTGGTTTATTTTTTTAAAACATTTGGAGTATAATATCAGTTTTTAAGATTAATGGGACTGTATTGCAATGCTGGGAAGAGGAAGGAGGAGTTTTTTTTGCAGGTGGTAGGACAACTGGGAGCTGGGGCTAGTAACCGTAGGGAAGTGATTTTTCATTTACACAGCAACACTGCACCAGTATTTCTATTTTAAATGAAAAGTTTTCTGCCTCTCAAAAATGCTAGCAGGACACAAGTGGAGCAGTAGTGCAGAGTAAACAAAGTTCCCAAACCGCAATATGTATTTGAATATTTCTCTCAATCTCTACAAATATAAGTTAGATGTTTATGTCTCAAACTTTTTATAATAAAAAGGAGCTTACAGCTAAGCAGCAACTTGCAACCTTCATGAGAGCACAAGTTCACACACACAGCATTCACCTTAAGAAAAGCTGCAGGAAATGACTTGCACTAGTCAGAAAGTTCTGTGACACCCAATATGTGACACAAGTACTACAGTGCCACCTATAGGCATCACAGGAAAACTATTACATACAATTGTTACAGGGTAGGTGTCACAATTGTTACAGGGTAGGTGTCACACTTAACAAGGCAAAAGTCTATAGCAACTGTTTACATAGGAGTTTTCAAAGAGAGAAAAACACAGACATACTGAGTTTAATAAAATTAGAAATAAAAACAGAAAATGCTGGAGATACTCAGCAGGTCAGGCAGCATCTGTGAAGAGAGAAACAGAGTTAACGTTTCAGGTCGATGACCTTTTGTCAGAACTGGAAAAAAGCAGGAAATGAAACAGATTTTTAAGCAAGTGTGGGAGCTGGGAAATGGGGGAGGGGATGAAAGAACAAAAGGGAAGGCCTGTGATAGGATAGAAGGCAGGAGAGATTAAGAGATATTCAAGACAAAAGGAGATGGTAATGGGACAGGTTAAGAAACAAAGGATGGGTCCAGATGAAGTGTAAATTGTGCTGGCAGAATGAAAGACAGCTGCCATGTGGGAGAGAAGAAAAAAAAGTGTGGAAAATATATATAATATCAGGGGCCGAGGTTATGATCTGAAATTGTTGAACTCTGTGTTGAGTCCAGAAGGTTGTAAAGTGCCTAATCGAAAGATGAGGTGCTGTTCCTCGAGCTTACACTGAGCTTCCATGGAACAATGCAAGAGGCCGAGGACGGTGAGGTCTGATGGGAGTGGAGCGGAGAATTAAAGTGACAGGTGACCGGAAGCTTGGGGGTCCCCCTTACAGACTGAATGGAGGTGTTCTGCAATCTGCGTTTGGTCTCCCCAATGTAGAGGAGACCGCATCGTCCTTGCAAACTACCACCCCATCTCTAATCTCCCCCTTTCCTCTCAAGTCCTTGAACATGTTGTTGCCTCCCAAATCCGTGTCCATCTTTCCATGTTTGAATCCCTCCAATCAGGTTTCCACCCCGCCACAGCACTGAAACAGCTCTTCTCAAAGTCACAAATTACTTCCTATGTGACTGTGACAAAGGTAAACTATCCCTCCTTGTCCTTCTAGACCTGTCTGCAGCCTTTGACACAGCCGACCACACCATTCTCCTCCAACCTCTCACCACCGTCGTCCAACTGGGCAGGACTGCACTTGCCTGGTTCCATTCTTATCTATCTAATCTTTGAACAAGCTTTTTTCATCTGCCCTAATATCTCCTTATGTGGCTTGGTGTCAAATTTAGTTTTATAATACTTCTGCGAAGCGTCTTGGGATGTTTTACTATGTTATTAAAAGTGCTATATAAATACAAATTGTTGTTGTAATTATTAACCTCACCCGACCTGAGGGCACTTTTGTTTGTTTACTTAATTAGATTGTAGGTAGCGAGGAATGTCTAGCTGCCGTCAGTCCAACAGTCAATTGCAGTGCTGGAAGCATGGTAAATGGGCTACATTTATTGAAATTACTCTAAAATATTTTCTACATATATTTTAATTAGCAGATTATTGACCGTATAATCAGAATATTAGTGATTCTACCTGCCATCAATGCCATTTTTTGGGAGAAATACTTTCAATGCAAACTGCTTCCCCACCCACCAGTAGGCTCCTGCTATGGCCCCGATCGAAATCCCAGGATGGGGGCTCATTTAACTAATAATTTAAAGCCGCCTCTTGTTGTAACTGCACAACAGGAGTGCCTGGCCTATGGAGGCAGCAGAAACTCGAGTATTAGAGGCTTCTCAGTCCGAAGGTGTAACATGAGCAAAACCTTTTTTCCCTGCTGTGATGTTTAGCACTGATGGCAACAGCAGACAATTCTATTTGGATTGCTGATTGCCTTTTGAAATTTAGGCCTTGATGTAGGCCCACTGCAGAAATTATGTCTGTTCTTGGCAGACTTGGGCCCTGCTGGACCTATCAGGAGCGCCTCTGGGAGAATGAGCTAACCTGGCGGTGCCCTCAGACACACCCCAATGTACTCCCATAACGTACAGGGGGGTGGGCAGAACTGCTCAATGCCTAGAATGTAATTTACTAGGTAGAGCGAAATGGATGGATAAATGCTAGATCTGGGTTAAAAAGGTTGCTTAATTTCTGGGCTATTGTCTATAAAATATATTGGGCCGTATCTTCCAATCGGAGGCTTCACGCTTGTGAAGGCCTCTGATCTGGAAAAAAATCTACGCATTTACCTGAGTGCTCCTGAGGTCCGTATAGTTCTGATCCTGGGCCTCTCCAACTCCAAGTGCACAGGGCCTACGTATCCCAGAGGCGCATGCAGTTCGCAAGCATCCCTGGGATCACGTGGGCCATGGGGAGCCAACAGGAGAAAGAAATCTCCCTTCATACACTTGACAGATAGACCTGTCAAATATAGATAGACCTGTCAAATATATGAATGTAGATCACCCCAAAAACAATTTAAAACAATAAAAAAAAAATTAAACATCACAATTTTAAAAATTAGTTGAAATTACAATAAATTAAATATTTTAAACAAAATTTAATTTTTTGAAAAAAATAATTAAAGTTTTTTATGGGGCTAAAAATAAACTTTTTTTAAAAAATGATAAATGAATGGAATAAAATTTTCTTAAACTTTTTTCAAATCTTATGCTGGTAAAAGCAGGCCATACGCCTGCTTTTACCAGACGTAAGATTTTTAAGGGTTTTCTGCGGGCGGAGGTTCTCCAGAAAGCGGAACTATCCGCCCGCAGATGCCCTTCTCTAGGGCAGGTGTCCGATCTGTCAAGAGCATCCTTGACAGATCGCCAATGCCGGTTTTCAGCGCACCCGTAGGCATCGGACTACCCGGCCCATTGTATATTAAAATTCTTGCATATAGCACACACTTCCTGTGGCACTTTCCTGTTACTTTTTCCATCACTTTTCTATCATACGTTGTTGATTGCCTCAATGTACAACAGGAGTAAAGCAGAACTGAAGAGTTAGGGAATGTGCAAATCCAAAGCGAGGAAAGTGGCTAGAAAATTGCCAATAAGAAAATACCAAGGCCTAGAAATTCAGTTGTTAGCGCCAGCCGCTAGCGCCTTAGGAGGAGGAGAAGTGTGGTGCTAAGCAGCTAGCGCCTGGGCGCGGCGTGATCTGCACCTCTCGCGAACTGCACTTAAGATTTAGCGGCGGCGCAAAACCGCAGCGCCCGCTCAGCTGCGCGCGCAGATCCTGACGTCATTTCATGGTGCAACGCCCTTGGTGCGCCCCGAACTGGAACTTCAGTGGCGCTGTCCTTATGTGCGCCTGGCGCCCCCAGCGACTTGTAGAGGGGAACGGTTCCCAGTCGCTGCGGGGTGCGGGGGGCGCTAATTAAAGGGGATTCCACCTGCAGTATAAGTGGCAGCCATTTTGCTCCACTCCTTCTTTGTGAGAGACGGATATTTGGAGAGAGACAAAGGGAGAGAGCTTTTTGGTTTGACTCAACGCTCGCACAGGTACTTGTGGCTTCAGGCCAGAGCTTTGCACTTGGATTTAACTCAGTGCCATATCCTTGATTCGAAACATATAATGGGGGCTGCAATGGGTGGAAACGTTGGCTTACTGCATTGCATTCAAAGGGCTCAGAGACGCTGTGAGAGAGTGCCAGTCATGGCCAGACGGAGAAGGGCCAACAGGCGTCGGCACAGGAGGCCTTACCCACCCAGGGTATACCGCCAGCAGTTCTCCTATCTGAACATGTCTGAGGAGCAGTGTGTTCGGAGGCTGCGATTCAGAAGGGAGGCGGTCAATGAGATCTGCCACCTGCTTCGCAGAGATCTGCAGCCACAGCTGAGGAGCAGGACGTCTCTGTCGGTGGCAGTGAAGGTGACGGTGACTCTCAACTTCTATGCCACCGGCTCCTTCCAATCCGCTACCGGGGACATTGCCAACACCTCCCAGTTCGCGGTACATTGCTGCATCCAGCAGGTGACCAATGTCCTTTTCAGAAGGAGACGTCTGTTCATCTCCTTCCCCATGACCCTGGACAAGCAGCAAGAGCGTGCAATGGGATTTGCAGCATTAGCGGGCTTTCCCATGGTGCAGTGCGCCATTGATTGCACGCATGTGGCTTTGCGGGCACCTCTAGAGAATGCCGAGGATTATCGCAACCGGAAGGGCTACCATTCGCTCAACGTGCAGTTGGTGTGTGACCACAGGCAGCTCATACTAGCTGTCAATGCCCGCTTTCCAGGCAGCAGCCACAATGCCTTCATCCTGCGCCAGACTTCTGTGGCAGACATTTTCGAAGCCCAGCCTCACCCTCGAGGATGGCTTCGCGGGGACAAAGGCTATCCTTTGTGCACCTGGCTGATCTCCGTGCGCCCAGCACCCCTGCTGAAGAGCGATACAATGATAGCCATCAAGCAACCAGGAACATGATTGAGCACTCAATTGGCGTGCTCAAGCAACGGTTCCGCTGTCTGGATCGTTCCGGGGGAGCCCTACAGTACTCGCCTGAGCGAGTCTCCCATTTTGTTGTAGTTTGCTGCATGCTGCACAACCTGGCTATCCGCAGGACTCAGCCACTGCCAGCAGACATTGGAGGAACACCAGAGGAGGAGGAGGAGCACCAGCACGGGAGGGAGGCACAAAGTGTAAGGGCCATCCGTCGGCGGCTTATTGCAACTCCGTTCTAGGCCCCCTCAGGGAATGGCTTGTGCCAATGAAAGAAGATGAATGTAGCCGCTCCGCAAGCCCTCAGCCGGTCAAGGCAATAAAAATTCCAAAAGCAAACATGGACAGTGCGATTGAAGAAAATTTTTACTGTGCAAACTCTGTGCCCTTCCCGCATGACAAACTAATTCAGAGAAACCTCCCGAAAAACAGTCAGAGACATAACTGGCTCTCTCAACCTTCAGAAAATGCAAAAAGCAGTTAAACAAAAATGACCATGATCCTCGGCCTTTATAAAAAAACAAACACAACAGTCTCGGCCTTCATATTAAAAAAAAAAAAAACCCTCTTGGCCTTATATATAAAAAATAATTTGGCCACACCACCTACTTTTTCCCCTGCGAGGGTGATCCGTCTCGCTTCCGCGAGTGGCCCCTTCCCGCCCTGCAGCTCCTCCTCAATGGGACCCCAGTGGCTGCAGCAAGGCTGGGGGAAGGCTGCTGAGGGTCAGATGGCGAGACGGCAGATGCCCTTGGGGGTTGGCCTGGACCAGCTCTGTGCCTGGAGGGGCCGGTTGCTGACTGCTCCAACTCTGCTTGGGCGGCAGCAGTCTGTCCTACGGGTGGTGGCAGCTGCAGTGGAGGAGTGACAGTGTTGGCTGAAGGAATGCTGCCAACCTGACAGAGCACAGGCACTCCCTGGTCGGCTGTTACACTGGCACTCGCACGGGCCAGCACTGCACCATGCGCAGCAATCTGCTGAAACACAGACTGCTGGGCTGCTGCGGCACGGCGAGTGCCCGGCGATGCCTGGCCGATCCAGCGAGGGTGGCTACAGTTAGTGCCCGTGTGGCCCTGGTCTGTGTCTGCATGACACCAGCCAGTGAATGCACGGCGTTACTGCAGCCCGCTGGGCCCCGGAGCATCACTCTCCTCCGACCCTTCCCCCCCCCCCCGCCCCCCTCCAGGGAAGACGTGTCCCCATCATGGCCATGGGCTGCCTCGGCTGAGGGTGTCACTGATGGGCTGGCTTCCTCTTCCTCCTCCTCGATTTCTGATTCAGACACAGTGCCAGCTTGAGGGCCCGCCTCCTCACCTGGCGATTCACCATCTGAAAGCAGGGAGGCACAAGAGTTGCTTTAGAGTGAGGACAGGGCGGCAGCGAGGGAGGCATGAGTGCTGCTATGAACTGCATTGGTTCGATAGTGGCAAAGGATGCTGGTGTGAGGCGCAAGTGGAAAGAGAGAGGTCAAAAAGGTGATGCCCTTACCATTGGGGCCCAGAACAGGGTCAGCATCTCCACTGGCGACGGGGCCAATCAGCTGGCCTGACATAATGAGCTCCACACGCTGCTCCAGGTCGCTGAGCTGTTTGAGGTCAGGACGGCCTCCCCCGGTCTGTCGCTGCTGCCTTCGGTTGTGCGCCAGCTTGCCCTGCAAGAGAAAGGATGGCCTCTAAGTACAGTGTCAAGCCCTGATCTTGCCTGCACTGCCTCCCATGGTGGAATAGCCCTGACAGTGTGTAAAGCCCTGAATGTGCATGTGATTTTCATGACAGTCCCATAGCTGCTGGATGAGGGCTGGGCATTAGGGCTTTCAGGTCCCTTTGGCCATAAAGTGAGGTGCACATGCAGGGATGAGGAGGATACTGGAAAGGGTACTCACCCTGACAACCCGAGTGAGGTCGTTGAACTTTTTTCTGCATTGGACCGGAGTCCTGCCAACCACACTGTTGGAGGTCACCCTGTTTGCCACCTCCCTCCGGGCTTTACGATACTCGTTGGGCAGCGGCCTCCTGCCACCTTCAGGGAAGAGGACAAGGCACCTGTGCTCCACTGCGCCAACCAGTACCTTCAGGTCACCCTCACTGAAGCGCTGCGCTCTCTCCCTGGCCTTCTCCATTGTCCTAGGCGTTGAACTGTTCAAACTGCAATGGTCAGGCCTTGCTTCAGGGCTGCAGTGTGCAGGGCATGGCAGCCAAACAAATCCACCCTCCCCCTTTAAGAGCTGACCGGCGCCAGCGTGTCTGCCTTCAATCAGCAACTCGCCGCACCTGCGCTTCGCCCGCCCTCGGTGGTAGTGCCCCGGATCGCCGGCTTAGCGCCTAATAATGATCGTTGTGCATCGCCTGCTTTAGCGCAGCAGCAACCTCTTGGGGCGATGCAACTGAATATCGGCGAAGGTGGCGCTAAGTTGCGCCGGGCGCAAAATTTAGCGATCGCCCGGCTGTAGTGCCCCAAACGTGGCTATACTGAATTTCTAGGCCCAAGTACCTATAATCCAACCAATCCTGGATGACCAGTCAGGAGAACCCATGAATAGAAGAAAGGAGAAGGTGAATGGATCAAATTGCTCAAAGAAACTCTTAAGTCATTTCACCACCATTATTTTTCTCAGTAACTACAATTCTGGATATTTGAAATAAGGTTTTGCAAAATATAAAAATTTCACAATAACATTATTAAATTTACATAGAATTAACGTTTGTTACCTTCAATAAGGTTTTTTCTTCAAGGCCTTAGCCTATCTCAAAAGCTTGGGCTTGCACTCAATCACAGTTTTCTCTCTCTGCCTACCATTCCCTGGATGCTGCAGGTTGAGCATGTGCAGAGTGCAGAATTTTTAAACTTGCATCAGGATGATTCTCTCACTATACAATGCAAAATCTGTCTTTATCTTGTAACAGATTTTCTGAGTTAGCTTCTTTTTCCAAATTATATGAAAACCAGTTGGGGAACACATTTTAATAGCTTTATACATGCAATCTGTTGTTTATAAACAACTTTATGGTGTCCCAAGGACTTGATATGGTACTAATATAAATGCACGTTATTTCATTCTTTATAAGGTTTCATATTCAAACTATTATCAAGTCCTTAATTTTTATTTCAGGGAGAGCCTGTGTGCCAACACCTGATGTCTTTTAAGCCTGTTCTCTTGCAGTATTGTGGAAAAGTGTGAAGTAATTGATTTTTAATATAAAAATCTGATAACAGAAAATGTATTCATATTTTTCGGTACACTGCAATCTAGGAACATAGGTATTGCTAGATGAGAAAAGATCAAGGTCCATCTAGTTCACCTTCTACCATCCTCGTAATCGCATGATATAATAATAGAGTTGTTGACTAATCATAGCAATTAATCTCTATCAATTAGTCAGCAACAGACCCAGACATGACGTGAGGAAAACCCCAGTGGTGGAGTGCTTTGGGAACCATAGGTGCAAACTTAACTGTTCCTCCAAGCATGCTACATTTACCGTATGTCATGTCTCAAATTACTCATATACTGTATCCTAAAATGTTTTTTTCTTGAAAGAAATCCATCTAATTTGTATTTGAATGAATCAGTACTAACTGCTTCCACCATCTCCCTAGAGAGTCTGTTCCATAGATTGACCACTCGCTGACTGATATATTGTTACCCCCCTTCAATAGCAGGCCCCCCCTTCAATCGCAGGCCATGTCCTTTGGTTCTACTGTTCTGGACAAGGTGAAATAGCTTGTCATGGTCTACCTTAGTTAGTCCCTTTAGGATCCTGAAAAGAACAATCACATCACATCTCAACCTTTTCTTTTCCAGTGAGAACATGCCCAATTTGCATAATCACTCCTCATAATTCAATCCCTCCATCCCTTAATCATTCTGGTTGCTCTCTTCTGTATCTTTCAATTGCTGCAATATCCTTTCTGTATAGTGGCGAGCAGAACTGTACACAGTATTCCAAGTGTGGCCGCAACAATGATTTATAGATTTGCAGAACTACCTTACTTTTTCAACTCAATATTGACCTTTTTAACACATCTCAACATCTGATTTGCTTTCCCTACTGCCACCGAGCATTGTTGTGATAGCTTTAGTTTATTGTCAATTAGGACCCCCAGATCTCTTTCATTTTCCGTGCCATTATTTTCTTTCCATTTAAGTAATAGTCCCTTCCTGGATTTTCTTTCCCAATGTGAAGCACTTTGCATTGCTCTGCATTGAATTTCATCTGCCACTTGTCTGCCCAATTCCCAAGTATATTCCAAAACTCCTGTAGCTTATCCTGTTCAGAGTTGGAGTCAACCACCTTCATTAACTTTATATCATCTGAAATTTTGGCCACTGTGCTTGAGACTCCTCGCTCCAGATCATTTATAAAGAAATTAAACATAAGTGGTCCCAAAACAGACCCCTGTGGGGCTCCACTGGTAACATTCTCCCAATCCTTGTGCCACCACCTTCTGGATTCTATTGGTCAACCAATTATGTATCCATTGTAAAACATCCCACTGATTCCTGCTTTCTTTATTTTCAGTACCAGCCTTTACAGAGGTCCAAATGGCAAACTGACAGTGTCTTTGCTCTGTTTAATTCTTTTAGTTTCCTTTTCCAAAATATGTGAAAACAAAGTGAATTTAAGAAGCTTTAAGTTTCATATGAAAGCTATTAACTTATTTTTATTTCCAAAAGATAATCTAGCTGAGACAGAAAAACACTTGATTAGAACATCTGTTCTCTGTTTTGTTTTGGAATTCTTAAATAGAAACAGTCATTGTTTACTTAAATCTTGTTAGATACAGCTGCAGTTGCAGAGAAGCACTAATTAATTATTTTCCAATTCTTCACTGGTGATGTGCACTGTTCCTGCACTTTCAGCCCCCAGCCCCTAAGTAGAAACAAAATAAAATATGTACTTCTGAATATTTATCAGAAAATTTCTGACATGTGCTCAGGATTGTGTGTATATACAATTTACATTTATTATAGTAGCCATTATAGTACATTTTTATTGCCAGCTTCTGAAAATACTAGTTAATTCATCAATCAAGAAAGAACTTACTTCAGTACCTGTTTTTCAAATTCTTCTACCACGCCCCAAGTCACTTGTAATGCTGCAAAATCTCTGGGCACCACAGCAGTGTTACCAAAACCTAGGACACACACTCTCTCCCCCCCCCCCCGTTGTAAAACCCATGGGCTGGATTTTCTCAATGGAGACGAGTTGGAGGCGGGACTGCTTGTCGTGTCAATGTCCTACCTCCATCCTCATCTGACCAACCAGAGGAATTTTCCTCTGATTGACCTTGTTAAGCCTGCCCTGTGGGCTCAGCAGGCCAATTAGGGAGGAAGTCACTGACAGAGCAGGTCAATGTCAGACGTGCTATTTGTCAAGACTTCTTGAAAGAAGAAATATCAGCGTTTGATAGCTCTGTGAAGCTGTCAAACACTGACATTCTCTGTAGTTTGATGAGTCCTTGTGTTCAGGACTCATCAAACCTTTCAACTTTGTCGATTTCACATGGCTGTTGGTTCGGAGGATCCAACAGCCAGTCTGTGAAATCGACGAGGATGTCGGGTCTCCCGATCCAGAGAGGATGAAGGCTGTAGGAAGAAAACAAGGTAAGTGAACATTTGTTTACACTTATCACTCGCCTTACATACTTACCACTCCACACTTGCACCCATCACTCACCTCTACATCTTACTTCCAGGTGCCTCCGACCGCCGCAGACCTCCCTCACGTCTCCTCTAACCCGGCGGGGTTTTCCGCGGGAAGCCTGTGAAGGTAAAATGGCACTAATCCTTTTTTCTGCCTGTTAACAGGCAGTTAAAAGTATTTAATGCCTTTCTCGCCTCCAGGAGATGGGACCCGAAGCAGCACATCTTTCCACCTTCTGGCAAAAGGGTACGGAGGCGGGATGGGGGCAAGTTTGCCATCTGCTCCCACTTTCTGCTACTTTACTGGCATGCCCGCCTCCTCAGGGCTTGGAAAATCCAGCCCCATGAGTTCCACCTGGTGCTTTAAAAACCCAGGTCCCCCCCCCTCCAGTACTTCTAAACTTCATCACGTTCATTGTTGATGAACTCCAGTGCCCCCAAACCAGTACTGTCACTTTCCAAGACCCCCACTTGTCAAATTCTTGGACCATCCCTTCAGTGTTACTAAACCCAGGATTCCTCCTAACTGTTAATCCCAGGAAACTACCGAATGCGAGGCCTAGACTCCGCAATGACACAAAAGACACTAGCTAGTGTGTGATTGATTAATTAGGGGGTGATCTAATTGAGATGTTTAAGGTGATTAAAGGAATTGATAGGGTAGAGAGTGAAAAACTATTTCCTTTGGAGGGGGAGTCCAGAACAAAGGCGCATAACCTTAAAATTAGAGCTAAGCAATTGAAAATTTCAGAACTGAGTTAGACAAGGGTATTATAGCAAAACCGAGGCACCTGGAAGTAAGATGTAGAGGTGAGTGATGGGTGCAAGTGTGGAGTGGTAAGTATGTAAAGCGAGTGATAAGTGTAAACAAATGTTCACTTACCTTGTTTTCTTCCTCAACCAAGGATTTCCCTCTACCGTGGTTGACACTGCCCTCGACCGTGTCCGTTCTATCTCCTGCACTTTTGCCCTCACCCCCTGCCCCTCCCTCCCGGAACCACAATAGGGTTCCCCTTTTCCTCACCTTTCACCCCACCAGCCTCCACATTCAATGGATCATCCTCCGCCATTTCCGTCACCTCCAACGTGATCCCACCACCAAACGCATCTTCCCCTCCCCTTTCAGCATTCCGTAGGGACTGCTCCCTCCGAGACAACCTAGTCCACTCCTCTATCACCCCCAGCACCCCTTCCCCTTCGCCCGGCACCTTTCCGTGCAAGCGCAGGAGCTGCAACATCTGCCCTTATACCTCCCCCCTTCCCACTGTCCAGGGCCCCAACCACCCCTTCCAGGTGAAACAGCGATTTACTTGTACTTCTTGCAATCTAGTATATTGTATTCGCTGCTCACGATGTGGTCTCCTCTACACTGGGGAGACCAAACGCAGATTGGGTGACCACTTTGCGGAACACCTCCGTTCAGTCCGTAAGGGTGATCCCGAGCTTCCGGTCGCCTGTCATTTTAATTCACCGCTCCATTCCCACTCGGACCTCACCATACTCGGGCTCTTGCATTGTTCCACGGAAACCCAGCGTAAGCTCGAGGAACAGCACCTCATCTTCCGATTAGGCACTTTACAGCCTTCCGGACTCAATATCGAGTTCAACAATTTCAGATCATAACCTCGGCCCCTATTTCATTTTTACATATTTTTTTATCCACAACTTTGTTTTGTGCCCTTCCCCCTTTTTTTCTTTCCCACATGGCAGCTGTCTCTCATTCTGCCAGCGCATTTCACACCTAATCTAGAGCCGTCTTTTGTCTCCACTAGTCCTATCACCATCTCGTCTCGTTTTGAATACCTCTTAATGTATCTTCACTTCTCTTTTGTTCTCTCATCCCCATTTCCCAGCCCCCAAACTGGCCTTTTAATCTGTTTCATTCCCTGTGCTTTTTCAGTCTTGACGAAGGGTTTCGACCTGAAACGTTAACGCTGTTTCTCTCTCCACGGATGTTGCTTGGCCTGCTGAGTTTTTCCAGCATTTTCTGTTATATTAGGCAAGGGTATTAATGGTTATGGAATCAAGGTGGGTAAATGGAGTTAACAGGTCAGCCATGATCTAATTGAACAGTCTGGAGGGGCTGAAAGGCCTACTCCTGTTCCTATGTTCCTAAGACAGTAATTTGCTAAACAACTTGAGACTGCAGTCAATATTTGTCATTTCTGATCTTTAAAGTGAGCTGATTATTGCAACAAAAATGTTTTCACCCATTTTGGGAAAGCTGCCGTTAGTTTTGTAATCTCAGCAGCAGTACAGGCAGAAGTAGAATTTGAGCCTCCTGAGAGGGCAAAGATGCCTTTCAGAATGGCAATTCTTTACCACATGGTTGCTCTTCAATCAATATTCAGTGTTTTGGTTGAAAGTTTTAATAGGAATATATACATTAACTAATTTCAGCAGTCAGTTGAACAGAGAACATTGTCCATTAATGCTCCATAAAAGAGGTATCCTGCATGAGTGCTCACCAGAAATAATTGGAAAAAATGTCTACTTTTTAAAAAAATTAATGTAGCCTAAGCAGACAATAAAGCAAATACAGATGGCAGCTTTGGGGTCTGGGATAAACTTTGTTTCAGGTTATAGAAATGAACTCAGCAACTGTGTGCCTTTGTCATTGACCTTTGGGTATTACAAACACTCTATCACTTCTCTAACCCTTGAGGCAATAGTTTACTACCGCAATCAACAACTGCAGCCTATGTAGATACATACACACAAAGACATTGACACTCAACCAACAAATACCGAACTTGTCATTCATTCATCAGTTTGAACTTCATACCTTCTAATTTTAAAAAGTCTCTTCAGCTGTGTATGTGACAGTGTATGAAGGCTTTACAAAAAAAATTGGGACTTGTCTGTCAGTAGGCTGATTTCTGAACTGTTTCTGATGACGAGTAGTGCTTGCTGGGATAGCAGTAATTGGAAAATTGTAGACGAGCAGGCCATGATTTATTGTACATTTAAATTCGTGGAAGGAAAATCAAGGGCTACAGGCCTGTTAGTTCCAGACTAGAGTTCCCTGCGAGTGCTACATCTCGTCTGGAGTGCCTGTTTGGGAAATCAGCCCCATTATGAAATTCTTGATTGTTGCATTGGGATTCCCAGGGTTCTCCAGGGAGGGAGCAAAGTGCTTTTGCCTGAAGCAGATACAAGAATACAAATTGGATTTAAATGAGGTTAGAGCAATGCCGTGGCACCTCCTGCCTCATTTTCCTCCCACAACACTTGAAGGGAAATCCATTAGGATGAGTGCTTCAAAGAAGCTGGTCTTGGACCTTGGGCCTTGAGCCTTGTCACACCCCACACTGCCCCGCCCAGACTAGAGAAACTGAAATGGACAGGGAGGACATGAGAAGGAAAGTGCCTCACTTTTCAAATCCCTCATTACTCCTTATAGAGGGGGCGGGGGTGTTTGCTTCAGGCCTCTTGGGTTGCATTCTGCTCCATTTGCAGGTGCAAGACCTTGCTGGAGGTGGATCTGTTCTTAAGATGTTTTGGATCCAGGAAGATGCCCTGAAGCTGCAAATACGGGCAGGTTTATGTCTGATCGGGCAGAGCACGATGCAGACATGCTGACCTGCGTATGAGAAGGAGTGGGAGTGGGGGGAAAGAGGGAAGGAAAATCAGTCCTTTTTTCTTCTTTGTTTTCTCTACTGATCTCTTTGGAGCACACAGTCGGTGCACTCTGAAACTGTCTACTAGGAAGTGCTCAAGATTGGTCAGTTTATCTTCACTGTAGGGAATACCTGGCTTATGCTCGGTACCTTGCTACAACAGCACACCTGAAATCAGCAACACAGTACAGTATGGAAAGAGAAGTTGCATTTCATTATTTTGTGGTAGTGCATATTAGTACTCAAGTGGTTTATTTTTAAGTTAATTCCAGCAGATTAATTCACTAACTACACTCCAGTGTAGTACTGATTGATGGCTGCACTGTCAGAGGTGCTGTCTGTCAGATGAGATGTTAAATGGAGGCCCCATCTACCCTTGCAGGTGGTCCCATTGGAAACGGAGCAGGGGCGCTCCCCTGGTGTCTTGACCAACATTTAGCTCTCAACCAACATTACTAAAAAAAAAATCGAGTCATTTATCTCTGCTATTTCTGGAACTTTGCTGTGCACAAATTGGCTGCCATAACAGTGACTACACGTCAAAATAATTTATTAGCTGTGAAGCACTTTAAGAAGTCCTAAAGTCATGAAAGGCTTTATATAAATGCTAGTTCTTTCTTTCTCATGGTTTTGAAACAATGTGACCTAGATGTACTACATTTCTCTGCAATCTATTTCATTGGAATTCACATTTACTACAGCACCCTGCCATTAAACAACAGATATTGATATTCAAAATGTACTGAGGTACCTTTCTATTCCCTAACTCAAGGGTACCATAAAGCTGTTCAGTTGGGTGAATCTGTTTAATGGAGTAATGACGAATTTGGTGAGAGTGGGAATTCGGTGCAGAGGGGGAAAGAGGTGCTAAGGAATTTAAACCAAGGGGCAACAGTAAATAAGCAAATGTATAAATAATCAGTAATTAATTAAATCTAAGGGGATAAAATTAAAATTAGCTAAGTAGAGGATACCAATGTTAAAGATGCAAATTGCATTAAATAAAAATTTGGTATACATAAATAATAAATAGGAGTAGGGGGATACTAAACTAAAAACACATATATATGCAAAATGATGGAGCAGCTTAGACCCATTTCCAGCAATTCCTGTGCCATGTGGGAATTTTGGGATGCTTCATGTATCCTGGATAACCACATGTGCAGGAAGTGCCTCAAGTTGCTCGAACTCATGATCAGGGTTTTTGAGCTAGAGCACCTGGGGTCATTGCAGAGAATATGGAAGGACGAGAATTTCCTGAAATGCAAGTTCCAAGAGGTGGTCAGCCCACAGCTACAGAGAGTTCAGGAGGATAGTAAGTGGGTGGCCATCCGACAAGGTAGCAAGAAGCGGGCAGTGCAGGAATCCTCCAGGAGTGTGGCACTCTCAAACCGGTTTTCAGTGCTGAATAGCAGTGAGGGCGACAACACCTCGGGAGTGCAGTCTAGAGCACATCCATGGCACCATGGGGCAAATGACTGTACAGGGGGCCAGAGCAAAGTGTTGAAATTCAGTGGTCAGAGGGAATTTGATAGTCAGGTGGGTAGACAGGCGTTTCTGCAACCGCCGACATGAGCCTCGCATGGCGCGTTGCCTCCCTGGTGCTAGGGTAAAGGACATCACTGAGGGTGCAGAACATTTTGAGGAGGGGGGGGGAGAGGAACAACCAGAAGTTGTGGTCCATTTTGGAACCAATAACATAAGAAGGAAAAGGTTTGAGATCCTATAGAGTTTCAGGAGCTAGGAAGGAAGTTAAAGAGTAGGAACTCAAAGGTAGTAAACTCTGGATTGTGCCATGTGCTAGTGAGTATAGGAACAGTAAGATAAGACAGCTTAATGCGCGGCTGGCTAAATAATGCAGGAGGGAGGGCTTTTGATTCCTGGGGCATTGGGACCAGTTCTAGGGCAGGATCGACCTGTACAAGATGCACCTCAACAGGGCTGGGACCAATGTCCTTGCAGGGAGATTAACTAGTGCTGTGGAGGAGGGTGTGAAATAATTTGGCAGGGGGAGGAGCACCAGGATGAAGCATTAGGGAGGAACTACAAGGTGCACAGAGGACTGGGAGAGACAAATAGCATTAGAATAAAGTGATTCAGAAATAGGAGGGATCAGACAAGGGAGAAATGTGAGGCAGACAAAGATGGGTAAATGCACGGAGCGCATTAAATAAGGTTGGCGAACAGCAGGCACAGGTAGCCACATGGGATTATGAGCTAGTGGCAATAATAGAGATCTGTCTCAAACAAGGGGAGGAATGGGCACTCCATATTCCTGGCTACAATGTATTCAGGAATGATAGAGAAAGTAAAAAAGGAGGGAGCAGTATTGCTTATTAGATAATGTTGCAGCACTAGAAAGGGATGATGTACTTGAGCGTTCAAAGACTGAATCTTTTTGGTTAGAATTAAGGAACAATAGAGGAGCTATTATGCTGCCTGGTGTATACTATAGGCCACCACATAATGGGAAGGAAATAGAGGAACAAATTTGCAGGCAAATTGCAGAAAGATGTAAGAACTTTAGAGTAGTGATAATGGGGGACTTCAATTATCCAAATCTAGACTGGGAAAATAACAGTGTAAAGGGCAAAGAGGGGGAGGAATTCCTGAAAGGTGTACAAGATAACTTTCTTGATCATTTATGTTTCTAGCCCAAAAAGGAAGGAAGCAGTCCTGGATCTAGTTCTGGGGAATGAAGTGGAGCAAGTAGAGCATGTTTCAGTGGGAGAGCATTTGGGAAACAGTGATCACAATATCATTAGGTTTAGAATAGCTATGGAAAAGGACAAGGGAAATCAAATATGGAAATACTCAACTAGAGGAGGGGGCTAATTTCAGTGAGTTAAAAATGGATCTGGTCCAGGGAAGGTTGGCAGGTAAAGCAGTAAATGAGCAATGGGAGGCCTTCAAAGGAAGTTTGGGTACAGACTAGACACATTCTCATGAGGGGGGAAAAGGAAGAGCATCCAAAGCTAGAGCTCCCTAGATGACTAAAGATATAGAGATTAAAATGAAACAGAAAAAGGAGGCTTATGATTAATGTCTGGTTCATAATTCAGTAGAGAAGCAAGCTGAATACAAAAAGTACAGGGGAGAATTGAAAAAGGAAATAAGAGCAGCAAAGAGAGTGTAAGAGAATAGATTAGTGGGTAACATAAAAGGGAACCCAAAAGTCTTTTATAAACCTATAAATAGTAAAAGTAGTCAAAGGGAAGGTGGGACCAATTAGGGATCAAAAAGGAGATCATCTTGCGGAGGCAGAAGGCATGGCTTAGTTACTAAATGAGTACTTTACATCTGTCTTCAATAAAGAAGAGGATGCTGCCAATGTCACAGTATAGGCGGTAATAGGATAAAAGTAGATAAAGAGGAAATAGTTAAAAGGTTTGCAGTGCTCAAAGTAGAAAAGTCACCCAGTCCGGATGTGATGCATCCTAGGTTGCTGAGAAGTAAGAGTGGAAATTGTGGCGGCTCTGGGCACAATCTTCCAATTCTCCTTGGATATGAGAGTGTTGCCAGAGGGCTGGAGGATTGCAAATGTTACACCCCTGTTCAAAAAAGGGGAGAGTGATAAACCCAGCAACTACAGGCCAATCGGCCTAATGTTGGTGGGGAAAGGTTTAGAGACATTAGTCGGGGACAAAATTATTTGGTACTTGGAAAAATATATGGATTAATAAATGAAAGCCAGCATAGGTTTGTTAAAGAAAAATTGTATTTGACTAACTTGATTGTATTTTTTGACAAAGTAATGGAAAGGGTTTAAGAGGGTAGTGTGGTTGCTGTTGTGTATATGGACTCAAATCATAGAATGATATAGCACAGAGGAGGCCGTTTGGGTCATCGTGCTTGTGCCAGCTCTTTGGTAGCTCTATCCAACTTTCAAAAGGTGTTCGATAAAGTACCACAAAATAGACATGTTGGCAATATTGAAGCCCATGAGATTAAAGGGGCAGTGGCTGCGTGGATAAGAAATTGGCTAATGGACAGAAAGCAGAGAGCAGTGATTTTTGTTTGTATTTGTTCCGGGTTGTGGGCATCGCTGGCAAGGCCAGCATTTATTGCCCATCCTTAATTGCCCTCGAGAAGGTGTTGGTGAGCCGCCGCCTTGAACCGCTGCAGTCTGTGTGGTGAAGGTACTCCCTCAGTGCTGTTCGGGAGGGAGTGCCAGGATTTTGACTCTGCGACGATGAAGGATCGGCGATATATTTCCAAGTCAGGATGGTGTGTGACTTGGAGGGGAACTTGCAGGTGATGGTGTTCCCATGCACCTGCTGCCCTTGTCCTTCTAGGTGGTAGAGGACGCGGGTTTGGGAGGTGCTGCCGAAGAAGCCTTGGCGAGTTGCTTCAGTGCATCTTCTAGATGGTACACACACCAGCCACGGTGTGCCGATGGTGGAGAGAGTGAATGTTTAAGATGGTGGATGGGGTGCCAAACAAGCGGGCTGTTTTGTCCTGGATGGTGTTGAGCTTCTTGAGTGTTGTTGGCACTGCACTCATTCAGGCAAGCGGAGAGTATTCCATCACACTCCTGACTTGTGCCTTGTAGATGGTGGAAAGGCTTTGGGGAGTCAGGAGGTGAGACACTCGCCGCAGAATACCCAGCCGCAGTTGCCACAGTATTTATGTTATGTTAAGTTTCTGGTCAATGGCACCCCCAGGATGTTGATGGTGGGGTTTCGGCAATGGTAATACTGTTGAATGGCAAGGGGCGATGGTTAGACTCTCATTTGTTGGGGATAGTCATTGCCTATCACTTGTGTGGCGCGAATGTTACTTGCCACTTATCGGCCCAAGCCTGAATGTCATCCAGGTCTTGTTGCATTCAGGCATGGACTGCTTCATTTTCTGAGGAGTTGCGAATGGAACTGAACATTGTGCAATCATCAGCGAACATCCCCACTTCTGACCTTATGGAGGGTAGGTCATTGATGAAGCAGCTGAAGATGGTTGGGCCTAGGACACTGCCATGAGGAACTCCTGCAGTGATTTCCTGGGGCTGAGATGATTGACCTCCAACAACCACCTTCTTTTGTGCTAGGTATGACTCCAGCCAGTGGAGAGTTTTCCCCTGATTCCCATGGACTTCAGCTTTACTAGGGCTCCTTGATGCCACACTCTGTCAAATGCTGCCTTGTTGTCAATGGCAGTTAATTTCACCTCACCCCAGGGATTCAGCTCTTTTGTCCATGTTTGGACCAAGGCTGTAATGAGGTCTGCAGCCGAGTGGGCCTGGCGGAAACCAAACTGAGCAAGTTATTGGTGAGTAAGTGTTGCTTTGTTAGCACTGTCGGGGACACTGTCCTTCACTTTGCTGATGACTGAGAGTAGACTGATGGGGTGTTAATTGGCCGGATTGAATTTGCCCTGCTTTTTGTGGACAGGACATACCTGGGCAGTTTTCCACATTATCAGTTAGATGCCAGTGTTGTAGCAGTGCTGGAACAGCTTGGGTAGATGCGCGGCTAGTTCTGGAGCACAAGTCTTCAACACGACAGCCAGGGTGTTGTTGGGGCCCATACACTGCTGTATCCAGTGCGCTCAGCCATTTCTCATCATGTAGAGTGAATTGAATTGGCTGAAGACTAGCTTCGGTGATGGTGGTGACCTCAGGAGGAGGCCGAGATGGATTATCCACTTGGCACTTCTGGCTGAAGATTGTTGCAAACACTTCAGCCTTATCTTTTACACTTGCGTGCTGGGCTCTGCCATCATTGAGGATAGGGATATTCCTGGAGCCGCCTCCTCCCGTTAGTTGTTTAACTGTCCACCGCCATTCATGACTGGATGTGGCAGGACTGCAGAGCTTTGATCTGATCCGTTGATTGTGGGATCGCTTAGGTCTGACTATAGCATGCTGCTTCTGCTATTTAGCCTGCATGTAGCTTCCCCAGGTTGGCACCTCATTTTTAGGTACACCTGGTGCACCTGACATGCTCTTCTGCACTCCTCATTGAACCAGGGTTGGTTCCCTAGCATAGCAGAACCCCAAGTTGAGAAGGATGTTAAAAAGGCATGTGGGATCCTTGGCTTTATAAACAGAGGCATAGAGTACAGAAGCAAGGAAGTTATTCTAAACCTTTATAAATCACTGTTTAGGCCCCAGCTGGAGTATTGTGTTTAATTCTGGGCACCACACTTTAAGAAGGATGTCAAGGCCCTAGAGAGGCTGCAGAAGGAATTTACTAGAATGGGGCCAGGGATGAGGGATTTCTGTTATGTGGTGAGACTGGAGAAGCTGGAGTGTTCTCCGTAGAGCAGAGAAGGTTAAGAGGAGATTTGATAGGTGTTCAAAATTTATAAAGGGTTTTGATGGAGTAAATAAGGAGAATCTGTTTCCATTGGCCGAAGGGTTGTTAATCAGAGAACATAGATTTAAGGTGATTGTCAAAAGAACAAGAGGCGACATGAGGCTTTTTTTTTACACAGCGAGTTGTTGTGATCTGGAATGCCCTGCCTGAAATGGTGGTGGAAGCAGATTCATAAGTAACTTTCAGGGTTGAAATTGGAATTGGATAAAAACTTGAAGGAAAAAAAAAATACAGGAATATGGGGAAAGAGCAGGGGAGTGGGATTAATTTGATAACTCTTTCAAAGAGCCGGCACAGGCACGATGGGCCAAATGGCCGCCTTTTGTGCTGTATCATTCTGTGATTCATGATAAATCATTATACATATTTTATTGCAATATGTTGAAAGTGTTTTCCCTCAAGTATTTTTCTGCAAAAACCTCTCCATCAGTCATTATAACTCTGCTCTAGTGTCACTGTGATGTAAAACACCTTACTCAAGTTTCACCCTTACAGCTTGACACCATTGATGCTCCAATGATGTGTTTATTTCCTTGTATCACAATCTCATCCTTTGCACTCTATCATTTCATTTTGCATCATAGGTAAAGGATGTTGGCATGCTGTTCACTTATTTTACGGTGAAGCTATTATTCAGTATTATACGTTTTCTGTGTAGCATTCAACATGCCTTGTGCTATAGCTGGCTTACTAGAAGTGAGAAAATCTGCATCCAGATATTGTGCTCGACACTTCTTTATCTGTAGGGTCAATATGGCTTGGGAGCTCACAGTGATAAACAAAACACAGTGATAAACAAAACACTTGGAAAGTGCTACAATTAGGAAAAAATAATGAGCAGCATCTAAACAAAATAAAACAGGAATTTGGCAGATTTGCTGAATATCAACTCTTGAATAAATTTCATATAGCTTTGCTAATCAACCTCTATTGCACTGATGAAATGAAAATTTTACTGCTTGTTTGTAAACATGAGGTGAACAGGAACATTACATCACTTAAAAAAATGATTTTAAAGTTCCTTGCAAAAAAAAACTAAATCTGCCCTGTGAAAATTGCGTTGCAGCATAAGTGTCACATCTGTTGCAGTGCAAACCTTAGCAGTGAACAAAAATGGCACAGGGAGCTGCTATACCAAGAGTTGAATCTTTTTTTTTAATCCACAAAAGGATAACAATGACCCTTCAAAATTAATATAGAGATAATGTCTAGCCTGTAAATTGGGCAGAACTTTAATTATGAAAAAATGTTGGATATATATTATTTGTCTCATTTAAATTATTGGAAGTGTGTAAAATTAAAAGCACAAATGTAACAGATGTGTTTTTAGTTTGGCTCTCGCATAATTTACTAGGTGTGAAGAGTAACATTCGTGTAAACAATTCTGTGTATTTCTCTACTTTCCTCCTCCATTTTCTTCCTCTCTCTCTCTGCCATTGCTGTTGCTGCCAATGATTCCACTACTAGATCAATGCAAACGTCAGTATAACTTGAGTGTCAGATCAGTACTATGACTCCACAGTATATCAAAGTAGGAAGAGTCAAAACTTGGCAGTTCAGGATTTCAAATCCATTTTCTATTTCATAGATAATAATTCCTGAAGTTCAAGTATTCGATGAATGCCCAATGTCACAGCTGAGCAACAAAGTAGTCCCCACCACTTATAGCGGGCGCATTGGTACTAACACGATTTGTCCGCTATTCGCGTTGGAAGGTCTACTGATCAAAACGTTCTGACACTAACTAAACCTTCAAATGGACAAAAAAATTCCTGCAAGAAAAAAGGCATGCTCTAATTTAAACGGTATTGCTTGTTTGCTGTAACTTTCTTCTCTCACGATGATTGCCTGCAGAGGAACTGTAGAAGCAGTAGTAGTAGCAGCAGTAGAGGAACTTGAACTCCACTGAAACTTGGCAGGGGTAGCAGATGATCAAGAAAAACTATAGGTAAAAGTTGTCTATCAAAGAAGCTGGTTGGATTAGCTGTACTTGAACTGCTTGGTTGGTTTACTGTAGCAAAATGCAAACTACTTTCTGAACACCTGATTTTGCCCAAAATATTCAAGTTTGCCGATGACGCAAAGATAGGCGACATTGTAAGCAGTGTAGATGGAAGCATAAAATTACAAAGAGATATTAATAGATTAAGTGAATGGGCAAACCTATGGCAAATGAATTTCAATATAGGCTAGTGTGAGGGCATCCACTCTGGACCTAAAAAGGAATAGCTCAGAGTACTTTCTAAATGGTGAAAAGCTCAAAACAGTGGAGCTCCAAAGAGAATTGGGGGTCCATGTACATAGATCATTAAAATGTCATGGAAAATAATCAGAAAGGCTAATGGAATGCTGGGCTTTATATCTAGAGGACTAGAATGCAAGGGGGTAGAAGTTATGCTGCAGCTACACAAGGCCCTGGTTAGACCACACCTGGAGTATTGTGAGCAGTTCATTTTTTTAAAATTCGTTTATGGGATGTGGGCATTGCTGGCAAGGCCAGCATTTATTGCCCATCCCTAATTTCCCTTGAGAAGGTGGTGGTGAGCCGCTGCCTTGAACCGCTGCAGTCGATGTAGTGAGGGTACTCCCACAGTGCTGTTAGGTAGGGAGTTCCAGGATTTTGACCCAGCGACGATGAAGGATCGGCAATATATTTCCAAGTCAGGATGGTGTGTGACTTGGAGGGGAAGTTGGAGGTGGCGGTGTTCCCATGTGCCTGCTGCCCTTGTCCTTCTAGGTGGAAGAGGTCACTGGTTTGGGAGGTGCTGCCGAAGAAGCCTTGGCAAGTTGCTGCAGTGCATCTTGTAGGTGGTGCACACTGCAGCCATGGTATGCCGGTGGTGAAGGGAGCAAATGTTTAAGGTGGTGGATGGGGTGCCAATCAAGCAGGCTGCTTTGTACTGGATGGTGTTGAGCTTCTTGAGTGTTGTTGGAGCTGCACTCATCCAGGCAAGTGGAGAGTATTCCATCACACTCCATATTTTTGCTTTGTAGATAGTGGAAAGGCTTTGGGGAGTCAAGAGGTGAGACACTCCCTGCAGAATGCCTAGCCTCTGACCTGGTCTTGTTGCCACAGTATTATGTGGCTGGCCCAGTTAAGTTTCTGGTCAATGGTGACCCCCAGGATGTTCATGGTGGGGGATTCGGCGATGGTAATGCCGTGGAATGTCAAGAGGCAGTGGCTAAACTCTCGCTTGTTGGAGATAGTCATTGCCTGGCACTTCTGTGGCGCGACTATTACCTGCCACTTATCGACTCAAGCCTGAATGTTGTCCAGGTCTTGTTGCATGCGAGCATGGACTGCTTCATTATCTGAGGAGTTGTGAATGGCGCTGAACTGTGCAGTCATCAGCGAACATCCCCATTACTGACTTTATGTTGGAGGGAAGGTCATTGATGAAACAGCTGAAGATGGTTGGGCTTGGGACACTGCCCTGAGGAACTCCAGCAGCGATATCCTAGGGCTGTGATGATTGACCTTCAACCACCACAACCATCTTCCTTTGTGCTCGGCATGACTCCAGCCAGTGGAGAGTTTTCCCCCCCAGTTCCCATTGACTTCAGTTTTACTAGGGCTCCTTGACGCCACACCCAGTCAAATGCTGCCTTAATGTCAAGGGCAGTCACTCTCGCCTCACCTCTGGAATTCAGCTCCTTTGTCCATGTTTGGACCAAGGCTGTAATGAGGTCAGGAGCCAAGTGGTCTTGGTGGAACCCAAACTGGGCATCAGTGAGCAGGTTATTGGTGAGTAAGTGCCGCTTGATAGCACTGTTGATGACACCTTCCATCAATTTGCTGATGATGAGAGTAGACTGATGGGGTGGTAATTGGTCGGATTGGATTTGTCCTGCTTTGTGTGGACAGGCCATGCCTGGGCAGTTTTCCACATTGTCGGATAGATGCCAGTGTTGTAGCTGTACTGGAACAGCTTGGCTGGAGGTGCGGCTAGTTCTGGAGCGCAAGTCTTCAGCACGATAGGTCTGGACACCACACCTTAGGAAGGATATATTGGCCTTGGCTGGAGTGCAGTGTAGATTTACCAGAATGATACCTGGACTCCAAAAGTTAATTACAAGGAGAGATTACACAAATTAAGGTTGTCTTCCCTGGAATTTGGGTTAAGGGGTGATTTGATTGATGTTTTCAAGATTTTAAAGTGAACAGATTGGTCAGATAGACAGAAATTATTTCTGCTGGTTGGGGAATCGAGCAATAGGGGACATAGCCTAAAAATTAGAGCCAGATCTTTCAGTAGTGAAGTTAGGAAATGTTTCTACATGCAAAAGGTGGTATTGCAAATGGCAGTTGATGCTGGATCAATTGTTCATTTTACACCTGAGATTGATAGATTTTTTTTGATAACCAAAGGCATTACGGGATATGGGGCAAAGGCAGGTATATGGGGGGGAAAAATTCAATATCGCCCCATTTGGGGCACCATTATCGGCCGTGCGCAAAGTTTAGCGTCTGGTGCTAATTATCGCCTCCGACGGCAAACTTGGCTTTTATCTTCCCTGGAGGTGATTGGAGCGCTAAATCAGGCGCTTCACACCTGCCTTAAGACGCAAAAGCTGAAGAGCAAGGCGCTACCTCAGAGCGCTGGTAAAGCAAGGAAGGGCAAATCAGAATGAACCTGCAAAGTGCTACTCAGTACCCAAAACTCCTTCACACAGCGTTGAATCTCACCAGAAGTGTGTGTCTCTCTCTCTCTCTCTCTCTCTCTCTCTCTCTCAGAATGCGTGGTGTAAAAATGTCACCAACAAAAAAAGGCAGGAAGCGGTCGCCTTGAAATAACACTCCCCCAGTCCCTTTCTGTCTGCAAAACGCTCCCCTCAACCTGTCGTTGCTAGCAGCAGGCGGTAAGGCAGGGGGCGCCACTCAATATCCGGTCCAGGGCACTACCGGGGCGTTGCGCACTCGACTGACGTCACGATCTGCCAGCGCAGGAGATCGTGGCGGTAGTGTTTAGCGCCGCCGCAAAATATCTAGTTAATTTCGCAAGCGGCGCAAACATCGCCACGCCCGGGCGCTAGTTGCTTTGCGGCCTCTTAAGGCGCTAACAGGAGGCGCAAACAACTGACTTTTTCCCCCATGGAGTTAGGCCACAGATTAGCCATGATCTCATTGAATGGAGGAACAGGCTAGAGGGATTAAATGGCCTACCCCTGTTCCTGTGCGCTTAAAACACTAAGCGACTTCTTTGTAATTGGCAGTAATGGTAATGGAGATTGGTTCGTGCTATTTTCCCAATTTAAGCGATTGCCCGATTTAAACATGAGCGGTTTAAGTGGTGTAGACTGTATATTAAAAATACATTTTGTACCCATATCATGTACGTTCAGCAAAAGTGGTTTTCCTTAAATTTTCATCTTTTAATGCTTGCTTTTGGTACTTGGGTAAGCTTTTGTTTTTGCACTGCTGCTGCAGAAGTGGATGCACAGGGAGCGCTGAAGACAGAAATTTACCTGAAGAAGTGTATCATCGCACTGATGTCTTGAGACAGAACTGGCTTTGGAATCACCAAAAGAGAAATCAATCAATAAAAGTAACGGTTTAACTCCAAGCTATGTAATCATTGTGCACTAAAACATCAGCTGGTCTCAGATCAGCATGTATGATATAACTGAAGATGAAATTAATTTGGAAGCAGTACTTTTTATTACATATAAGTACTATATAGGGTAAGATGGAGCATTTAGAAAAAGTACTAATTATAACTGGTGATGTATTAACTAAGTCTAGAGTAATTTTCCATAGTGCACTGGCAGTGGAGAATCACATGCAACACTCGCGCATATTCAAAATTCGCAGTCGGCAAGCTCACGGTTTTCTGATTATGTGCTGGTAGAAGATGAGATTATTTGCTCGCAGTATATGTTCAGAAAATTTAGACTACCATTTACAATCAGTTTATATGACTTATACATTTTAAGTTTAGCCATTAAGTTTGATTAAAACCATGCAAACTATGAAATGAATAGCCAATAGGTCACATAGTAATCACATAATCATTGAATGATTTTAGAAATGTACTGAACTCTCAACTTAAAGGGGAAAACAATGAAAATGTACAACTCAATTTTACCACATATTGGGCCGTATATTCCGATGCCTACGGGTGGGTGCGTGCTGTGTACACACCCATAGGGATATCGGAAATACCAGTTTCAAGCATGCGTTGAAAACTGGCATTTCCGATTTGTCAAGAATGCTCTTGACAGATTGGACACCTGCCCTGGAGAAGGGCTTCTGCGGGTGGAGTTCCGCTTTCTGGAAACCCTCCACCCGCAGAAAGCCCTTAGAATTCTTACGCCTGGTAAAAGCAGGCGTAAGGCCTGCTTTTACCAGGATAAGAGTTGAAAAAAGTGGGAAAAAAAAAATTCCACTCATTTATCATTTAAAAATACTTTTAAAAAGGTAAGTTTATTTTTAGCCCCATAAAAAACTTTAATTTTTTTCAAAAAATTAAGTTTTTGTTTAAAATATTTAATTTATTGTAACTTCAACTAATTTATAAAAATGTATTTAATGTTTTAAAGTGTTTTTGGGGTGATCTCTAGTCATATATTTGACAGGTCTATCTGTCAAGTGTATGAAGGGAGATTCCCTTCTTTGATTGGCTTCCCATGGCCCACATGAACCCAGAGATGCTTGCGAACCGCAAGCGCCCCTGGGATACGTGGGCCCTGTGCACTTGGAGTTGAAGAGGCCCAGGATCGAAACTATACGCACCTCGGGAGCCCTTAGGTAAATGCGTAGATTTTTTTCCAGATCAGACGCCTCCACATGCAGGAAGCCTCCGATCGGAAAATACGGCCCATTAAATGACACAGTAGAATTTCATAGTACAATAATTATTTGAGTGACTAGAAAGCAGAGGGTCGAAAACTCAAAGTTCCCATTTCTAAATTTATGAATCGCTCCAAATTTTCTATTTTATGCAGTTTGAATTCCTATAAAATCTGGGGTTGGGTTTCTGGTAGTTACATCCAATAAAGTGCAGTGTTTCTTCTCCCTTCTTTATCTTAAACATTAATCTTGATTTGTTTTATGTGCATTAGTGTGTTAATGTGACAGATACCCACTACTCAGCTGTTAGCTTATTCTGAAATCTTGTAGAGATATAGCATATGCCATCTATTATGGCACTTGCTGATGGCAATCTGTTTATCATGAAAAATAAAAAATGGTTATCTCGTATCACTGACCAGCAAATTGGTGGATGATTGCTAGTAGGAATATTGACACACATGATGTTCCCACTTGCATTTTGGAAAATAGCTGTAAAATTAATAATTTAGAAGTACTTTTCAAAATTTTTTTTTTTTTTGTGGCAACAAGTACTTAAAAAAAAATTCAGACATCAATTTTCAGTCCCCACTCATTAATTTGAAGTATATACATTTGGGCTCCATAAATCCATGGGACATCTCATCTCAGTGTAATTTCCAGGCAAAGAATTCTGCTGCTCCTCTGCCATTATCCAAGGGCAGGCAGCACTGCCAGTAAAAGCAATGGCCGTGGAAATGTAAATTAGGGAGAGGTGACGTCACGCCAACTTAACATCACCTCAGTGAACTTGGACTTTAGCACTGAGTTCAGTGCTGGGTCCCAAGCTCGTCATGAAAAGACAGCGTTAGGCAGGCTGAGGTGCTGTCAGCACCTCTTAAAGTGACACACACATCTTTCAGGTAAGTGTGAATTTAAGCTTTTATACTGGATTTTTAAAAATGTTATTGAAGTAGTGGCTTGCTGCAAAACATGTACAAGTTTTTTAAGTGTGTAGAGAGTGCTGCTGGACACTTGCAAGGCCTTGGATGGTAAAGGAAGGCCTCTGAGAAGACACAAAATGCTGGAAATACTCAGCAGGTCAGGCGGCATCCGTGGAGAGAGAAACAGAGTTCACATCTCGGGTCGAGATGCTGCCTGACCGGCTGAGTATTTTCAGCATTTTATGCTTTTATTTGATTTGCAGCATCTGCTCACTGGGCGAAGAGGAAGACAATTAAGCGGAAGATGGCGAAGGAAGGATGCAACCCAGACAGCCCCTTTCTGGCCAGGATATCTGGGATGGAATGATGGTACCAGTGACCACGACCCCAATTCCCAATTCAACATTTGACTTACACTTTACCTTCCCTCTGTTGCTGACCATCACAGCGACCTCTTGACCACAATGCTGAAATAAAAGCCACCACAAAACAAACTTTCCAATCCAACTTTATACATCGATCCATCCAATATGTTGTCAATAAATCAACTCATCACCCTTGTGCATTCCCTTGGTGACTGTCTTGTGTGTGCCTTCACCTATCTTACTGATGTCATGCAGTGCTACCCCAGTGCCTGCAGCATGGCTGGTGGAAGGTTGCTGCCTTTCAGTGGGGGACACTGCAAGTGGCCTTGCCGGTGGCTGGGAGTGTGAAATCGAGTGACGTTACTTCTTCCTCTTCCGCACCGCCACCTCTGGTTGCATTTCTTGGATGTGTGAAATGAGGAAGGCACAAGGGTGGAGTTGTGGTGCGGGAAAGCATGAAGTGCATGCGCGAAGGAGGATAACGTATGAGGATACCAGCATCTCGTATTCTTTGAGCCCCGTCGCTGGCCAAGGCTCAGCCATGCCCCCGCCAAGAATGGCCAACACCGTCTCCTCCAAGGTGGCTGAGGTGAAGCTAGGAATGGGAGGTGTGCCACGTGATTGGTACAGATTGCTTTAAGAGCTGAAGACTCCCATATTGAATCATTTTTAATGTTAATTTTTTTTCAGAAGGCAGTTGAGTTCTAAATGCTAAAAACTGCATATTGTACATTTTTAAAATCATTTTAGAAGGCATTGAACTTTTAATATCCCACAATTCCTAGCGAACTCATAGCCTCACTTCCCGAGGCCATTGGAAGATGCTGGACTCCATATTCGGGACTGATGCCCAGACTAACGCCACCAGCAGGGCATTACATGGTCCGTTTAGCACTGGACTAAACCTTTAGTCCCCAGCTTCAATTTTGCTCTCCTACCGGTGCGACCATTTTCAGCGGCCATTAACCCGAGGCCGCAGTGACACCAGCAACTTTCATATAGCAGTCGAATTTCTAGGTCTATCCATTTATACAAACTGGAACAGAGGTGAGTTTGGACATTAGAGGGGAAATTTTAACGTGGAGGACCGCGTGGGTTTGGGTGTGGGTGAGGGGCTAAAACTGGTGAAAATGGCAACGCATTGGGAAGCTGGCTTCAACCTGCCAACTTCCGCATTTATCTGCATTGGGCTGCGTGTATGCAACTCCCTCGGGAATGGCGGGTTGCCTGTCAACATGTTAATTGCTCAATTAGAGCGATATTGCAACACCGTTTTAATTTTAACATCGGATGCATGGGTTTCCCGGGCTTCCTGAAACTCACCAGTGAAATCAAGATGAGAACACAGTAGCAGTTGAGGGGGCTGGAAATATTGCAATAAATACTCAGTAGTCACAGCTGCTTCTTACTGGCTAGTGGGAAAGAGTTTGTTCACAGGACTTTTGCTGAGAGTTTACCTTCTACACTTTGGATGTTTGTTCTATCACATCAGGATGGGTAGCGCTTTGGCTGCCTTGGAATTGACCTTAGATGAGGACCAAGATGACCAGCAGCAGCAGCCTGTTGGTCACAGACTTGTAGCTGCGCAGCAGAGAGGGACAGCTCATAGGAGGCACTACCCAAAGCACCGGGTCTACAGACAGGGGATCGTCTTCTTTGACACATGTGTACCGCAGTGTTTCAAGAAATCGGGTTGTCTTATCAGCTGGTGGCAGACATCTGCAGCCTGCTGGAAGATCTGCTGACAACTGGACCTGGTGGCCATGCTTGACCAGTGGCTGTCAGAGTCACCACCGCCCTCAACTGTTTTGCCTCTGGATCCTTCCAGGGCTCTGCTGGAGACATTTGCAGGATCTCAGTCGGTGGCACACAAATGCATATGTCAACTTTGCCTGCGATGACACCAGTCTGAATGAGTTGGTGCTCAGCTTGGCTTCCCACAGGTGCAGGGTGTCATTGACTGCACACATGTGGCAATCCGGGAGCCCACAGATCAACCAGGAGTATTCGTCAACTGCAAGGGCTTCCAGTCCATCACCATGAAGCTGGTGTGCAGCTACAAAAAGATCTTTATGTGGGTGTGCGCAAGATTCCCGGGGACCTGCCATGATGCTTCTGTCCAGCGGTAGTCCAAGCTCCCTGACCTCCTCGGACTTGGAAACAGTTAAGGGATGGCTGCTAGGAGAGTGGGACAGGCTCGATGGACCAGAGGGTCTTTACCTGTCCATTTATTGTTCGTATGTTCGTGGCAAGACATACACACTTCAAACTTGGCTGATGACACCCGTTAGAAACCCAACCAATGAAGCCCATCAGCATTACAGATGTGTGATAGAGCAAGCCATCAGCATGCTGAAGATGAGCTTCAGGTGCCTAGACAGATCTGGAGGCGCCCTTCAATATGCACCAGCCAGGGTGTCCAGAATGGTCATGGTGTGCTGCGCTCTGCACAACGTTGTACAGCAGCGAGGTTTGACCTGCAGGAGGAACAAGGTGCAGAGCATAAAGCCTCTTTGGAGGATTCTGAGGAAGAGGATGAGGAAGGTGATGAGGGCAATGCATCACCAGCTGCTCACGTTGCTGCCAAGGATGCCCTTATTATGGCCAGGTTCACTTGGGTTCCACCAGTGGACCGATCTCACATCCACATGCAACAACCACTCTCTCTACCCCAATGCTGCTGACACAAAGCAGTCCTGCAAACAACCAACCACACCTTGAACATCCCCCTTATTGTTCCCCGTCAATTCACGTGTTCACATGCATCATCAAACAACTTAAAAGGCCACTTGCCACCCAGCAACCAAGAATGGTTAAGACAGGAAAGTGGTGCAAAAAATATTTGTGTTTCAATTAAAGAACAGAAACTTAACAGCATAATATTTTCTCACATACCCATGTGCATACCCTGGTGCAACTACAAAGCGTTAGTCTTCCTTTTCCTATTTCTCCTACGTGGTACAACCGTTGTGGCTTGAGCAGAGCTAAAAAGCAGGCTGCTCAGATCCCTGTTCTGACTGCTGAGATGCTCTTTGCCAATGACCTCTGGGTTTTGGAGCCCTGCAAAAGATTGTTCCACCTGCACCTGTGCAGGGGCAGACTCAGCCATCGGGAGCTGAGGCAACATTTGGGCTACTGACTAGGGTGGCGGTGGGGTGGGGCAACGGGTGAAAACTGGAAGCACTTGAGTAGAGCCCCGTTTCCATTAACCCCTTTGCCATCATCCCTCTTATGGCCCAGCTGCATTTCACTTTGGTGCAGATCAGTGCAACCCTGTAAGGCCAAGACTAAGCCATCTGTTATCTTATTTAAGATGGCAGACATGTCATCCAGAATCTGCACAGCCATGGTCAATGCGTGCATGGACTCATTTGATTGGAGCATTTGATGGTCCACGGAGTCTATCCATGGAAGAACACATCACCACAATGGCCTGCAACATCACCCCCACCAAACTACACCACTCTCTTTTCCCCCCACCGCCCCACCCTGCCATGATTGAGGTGGGCTCCTCCATTCTTTCTACAGTTGTGGTGAATGTGGTTGGAAGGTCTATCAGTGCATCACACGTTCTCTGCTACTGCTCAATGGTAATCCTGTTCATCGACGGCCCCGGGGTACAGCATCTATGTTCAGCTGAGCAGAGCTTGGACGCGGACCCTCCACTGCTGTCCCTGCCACCACCATCTGCTCTTCCTCACTTGTAAAGTGTGAGCCACCGGGTGAAAACCCAAATATATGTCCGACTGGTACCACCAAAGTGCGAGTATCTGAGCTGGTGAATGGTATGAATGAGTCCAGTGACGATGCACCCTCTGAAGGATTCGGCTCCTCTGAGGAATCGGCGTCCACGACCTCCAGCAACTCCTGCTGCATGCGTGAAGGCCCTGTCAGAGATAAAAGATATGAAGGATGAGTGCACCTGCAAGCTAAGTGAGTGTGCGGAGTGATGTGATGCAGTAGGTTTGAGAAGGCAGAGTGAAGGGGTGGGGTGATGCGCACAGCAGGATGTAGGTGAATGTGCAACTGTACTTGCCTTTCCTGACCTGGTTCGGTCATTAAACTGCTTCCTGCACTTCATCTAGGAGCGTGGCACTGCATTCCTGCTGCTCACCTCCTGGGCAACCACCAACCACACAACCTGTGGCAGAAACAAAGGTGTTCTCCTCCCATTGCTGGGGAATAGTATGTCCCTCCGGTTCTTCACAACCCCCTAGCAGCACATCAGGGGAGGTATCAGTGAACCGGGGTGCAGCCTTTGAACATTTCAAATCCATTGTTGAAGTTGCTCCTCTCCTCAACTCCAACTCCTCCAAATTGCATCTTTGGATTGGCCCTTTAAATACTAGAGTTCAGATAGTGTGGGTTCTCATCACTCTCACTTCTGCGCATTGGACGCCAAACTCCGAGGTCAAATTATAACGAGGTGGCTGAGTTTAAAAAGCCACAGACAAATGCCCTGAACATACTTCCGGGTTTCCCATGCGATATCTGACCCCCCTCTGCTCCCAGCTCGTGTCCCAGTTAATATCAGGGCCTTGCTTACTATCAGATACTTGCATAGACATTGCAGCTTTAACAAAGCAATGACTTTACCCTGATAACAGTAACTGCTTTACTGGTAAAAATGATCCAGCATTCTGTGAAAAATGAATAGCAGTACAACAAAATACTGGCCATCTTATCCGAATCTCACTGGTCTAAAGCAGAAGTGTTATCATGGCAACACTGGAATAACTTATGTTATAATAAGGTTTGTGACATATATATTTATTTGTGGTCATATTGTTTAGGCTAGCCACAGGGCCTACACTACACTTTGGAGGCAGAGAAACATAAGAACATAAGAAATAGGAGCAGGAGTAGGCCAATCGGCCCCTCGAGCCTGCTCCACCATTCAATAAGATCATGGCTGATCTGATCCTAACCTCAAATCTTCTATCACTCTGCATCCACCCGAACCCATGTGATCTCCCAGGAGAGGCAAAAAACCAGATAAAAGACCCCATAGCCAATTTGGGAGAAAAAAATCTGGGAAATTCCTCTCCGACCCATCTAGGCGATCGAAATTCTTCCAGGAGATCACTCTGACCCTATATTTTCTACAGTACTTATCTTCTGTAAAGGCGATCTCCACCCCAGCCAGGAACAGGAATAAAACCATCTCCTGAAATCTAACAGAATTAGAACACAGTAGGAGCAGAACCAGGCTACACGGCCCCTGGGCCCACTCCACTACCCACAGGGCCATGACCATTCCGAACCTAGACTCATGTCCAATTTCCTGCCCGCTCCCCGTAACCCTTAGTTCCCTTTACCTCTAGGAAACTATCTATTTCTGTTTTAAATTTATTTAATGATGTAGCTTCCACAGCTTTCTGGGGCAGCAAATTCCACAAACCTACCACCCTCTGAGTGAAGAAGTTTCTCCTCATCTCAGTTTTGAAAGAGCAGCCCCTTATTTTAAGATTATGCCCCCTAGTTCTAGCTTCACCCGTCATTGGGAACATCCTCACCGCATCCACCCGATCAAGCCCCTTCACAATCTTATGTTTCAATAAGATCGCCTCTCATTCTCTTGAACTCCAATGAGTAGAGTCCCAATCTACTCAACCTCTCCTCATATGACCACCCCCTCATCCCCGGGATTAACCGAGTGAATCTTCTTTGTATTGACTCGAGAGCAAGTATGTCTTTTCTTAAGTATGGACACCAAAACTGTATGCAGTATTCCAGGTGTGGTCTCACCAATACCTTGTACAACTGCAGCAATACCTCCCTGTTTTTATATTCCATCCCCCTAGCAATAAAAGCCAACATTCCATTGGCCTTCTTGATCACTTGCTGCACCTGCATACTAACTTTTTGAGTTTCGTGCACCAGGACCCCCAGATCCCTTTGTACTACAGTACTTTCCAGTTTCTTGCCATTAAGATAATAACTTGCTCTATGATTTTTCCTGCCAAAGTGCATAACCTCACACTTTCCAGTATTGTATTCCATCTGCCAAATCTCTGCCCACTTACTTAGCCTCTCTATGTCCCTTTGCAAGTTTTTTATGTCCTCCTCACTCACTACTTTTCGTCCCATCTTTGTATCATCTGCAAACTTTGATATGTTACACTCAGTCCCCTCCTCCAAATCGTTAATATAGATTGTAAAGAGTTGGGGACCCAGCACTGACCCCTGCAGAACACCACTAGTTACTGGTTGCCAATCTGAGAACGAACCATTTATCCCAACTCTCTGCTTTCTGTTAGAGAGCCAATCCTGCACCCACGCCAGAATATTACCCCCAATCCTGTGATTTTTTATCTTGAGCAATAATCTTTTGTGTGGCACCTTGTCAAATGCCTTTTGGAAGTCTAAATACACTACGTCCACTGGTTCCCCTTTATCCACCCTATATGTTACTTCCTCAAAGAACTCAAGCAAATTTGTCAAACATGACTTCCCCTTCATGAAACCATGCTGAGTTTGTCCTATTAAATTATGTTTATCCAAATGTCCCGTTACTGTCTCCTTAATAATGGACTCTAACATTTTACCAACCACAGATGTTAGGCTAACAGGTCTATAGTTTCCAGCCTTCTGCCTACTACCCTTTTTAAATAAGGGTGATACTTTAGCAGTTTTCCAATCTGCCGGGACCTTTGCTGAGTCCAGGGAGTTTTGGAAAATTATTACCAATGCATCCACAATCCCTACCGCCACTTCCCTCAAGACCCTAGGATGCAAGCCATCAGGTCCAGGGGACTTATCCGCCTTGAGTCCCATTATTTTACCAAGTACCACTTCCTTAGTGATTTTAATCGTATTTAGTTCCTCCCCCCCCCCCCCCCCAGAGCCCCCTGTTTGTCCAGTGTTGGGATATTCTTAGTGTCCTCTACTGTAAAGACTGATACAAAATATTCATTCAGTGTTTTTGCCATCTCCATGTTTCCCACCATTAATTTCCCGGTCTCATCCTCTAAGGGACCAACATTTACTTTAGCCACCCTTTTTCTTTTTATATAACTATAGAAACTTTTGCTGCCTGTTTTTATATTTTTTGCTAATTTACTTTCATAATCTATCTTCCCTTTCTTAATCAATCTTTTAGTTATTTTTTGCTGTCTTTTAAAGACTTCCCAATCTTCCATCCTCCCACTAGATTTGGCTACCTTATATGCCCTTGTTTTTAGTCGGATACTATCCTTAATTACTTTACTTAGCCACTGATGGCTATCTTTTCTTTTACACCCTTTTTTCTCAGTGGAATATATATTTTTTGGAAGTTGTAAAATAACTCCTTAAATGTACACCACTGATCATGTACCGTCTTACCCTTTAATCTATTTTCCCAATCCACTCTAATCAATTCCGCTCTCATACCTTCATAGTCTTCTTTATTCAAGCTCAGCATGCTTGTTTGAGATCCAACCTTCTCACCCTCTAATTGAATATGGAATTCAACCATGTTATGGTCACTCATTCCAAGGGGATCCTTTACTAGGACATTTTTAATTAATCCTGTCTCATTTCAGAGGACCAAATCTAAGGTTGCTTGCCCCTGGTCGGTTTAGTTACATACTGCTCAAGAAACCCATCCCTAATACACTCAATGAACTCATCCTCAAGGCTGCTCTGCCCAGTTTGATTTGCCCAGTTAATATGATAATTAAAATCCCCCATAATTATAGATGTTCCCTTATTACAAGCCTCAACTATTTCCTGATTAATACTCCGTCCAACAGAGTTGCAACTGTTCGGAGGCCTATAGACTACACCCACTAGTTTTTGTTCCCTTATTATTCCTTATCTCCACCCAAACTGTTTCACTATCCTGCTCCTTTGACCCAGTATCATTTCTCTGTATTATAGTGATTCCTTCCTTTATTAACATAGCCACCCCACCTCCTCTCCCTTCCTGCCTGTCCTACCTGGTATGTTTAATTCCCAGTCGTGGTCACCCTGCAGCCATGTTTCTGTAATGGTCACAAGGTCATACCCATATGTCGTTATTTGTGCCGTTAACTCATTCATTTTGTTACAAATGCTACGTGCATTCAGATAAAGAACTTTCAAATATGTTTTGTAACACTTAGTTCCTGTTTTTTCCCTTTTTAGTACTTTACTTTTTACTCCATACCTTCTGTCCCTTCCTGACACGTTCTATTTTTTAATTCCCCCACTGCTACCTAAGTCTATGACCTTCTCTGTTGTCATTTCTATTATTTGCTCTCGAGAAACCTCCCCCCCACTAATTAGTTTAAAGCCCTCTCTACAGCCCTAGTTATATGATTCGCCAGGACTCTAGTCCCAGCACTGGCCAAGTGGAGTCCGTCCCAACGGAACAGCTCCCTCCTGTCCCAGTACTGGTGCCAGTGTCCCAAGAAGCAAAACCCATTTCTCCCGCACCAGTCTTTGAGCCACGCATTTAACTCTTTAATTTTATTTATCCTAGCCAAATTTGCTCGTGGCTCAGGTAATAACCCAGAGATTATTACCGTTGAGGTTCTGTTTTTTAATTTGACCCCTAGCTGCTCATACTCCTTTAACAGAACCGTCTTCCTTGTCCTATCTATGTCATTTGTACCAACATGGACCACGACAACTGGATCCTCCCCCTCCCACTCCAAGTTTCTTTCCAGCCCAGAAGAGATGTCCTTAACCCTGGCACCGGGCAGGCAACACAGCCTTCGGGACTCCCGCTCTTGACTGCAGAGAACCCTATCTATCCCCCTAATGATACTATCCCCTATCACTACAACATTTCTTTTTACTCCCTCCACTTGAATGGCCCCCTGTACCACGGTGCTGTGGCCAGGTTGCTCATCCTCCCTGCAGTCCCCGCTCCCGCCCTCACAGGGAGTAAGAACCTCGATCCTGCTGGACAAGAGCAAGGGCTGCGTCTCCTTCAACACTACATCCTGGATCCCTGTACCTTCCTCACTCGTAGTCACACCGTCCTGTCCCGGACCACGGACTACATCTGCAGTAATTAACTTCATAGGTGTGACCATCCCCTGAAACATATAGAGTCCAGGAACTTCTCCCCCTCCCTGATGTGTTGCAGTGTCTGAAGCTCAGTCTCAAGCTCCATAACATGGAGCTTGAGTTCCTCTAGCACAAACACTTGTCGCAGATGTAATCACCGTGAGCCTCAATGGGGTCCACCGGCTCCCACATCTCGCAACAGTAACACATCACCTGCTCCATTCTATATAATTAATTAAATTTCTTATTATTAGTTATGAAGACCTTGCCCGGATATAGATGATAATATCACACCACTATTCAATAGGACTTACCAACTTAAAGGTATAAAAGAGAAGAGAAGGAAGAAAACCAGCCAACCAGCTGATCACCAACCTCCTCCTTGAATACTGTCTGTGGGGCCTGTTTGGTTGACTCGTCTCGCTGCTCCGCCTCCGCAGTGCTGTTTAAGCCTGGGAGTGGGGGAAAAACAGAGCAAAAAACACACCCTCACCTCCCACTTGCCCGAACTCTCCCACTTACCAAAACTCCAGTAGCACTCAATGCACAAAGCACTCTGTGCACCGCACTAGCCCCGCCCCTTTTATACCCGGATTCTACTTCTCTGAGTTCATGGAGACTTGTCCCATATGAGGTCAAGCATGTCATGATGAGGTCAAGCATGTCATGATGATGAGCGGTAAAGAAGCGCCCTTGAAAACTAGTAGAACCCTTGTGGCAAACAGAATGAGTTGAAAGGGTGATTTTGAGTAAAGAAGGTGCTTGACTGTTTGGAGCGATTGCCCATAGCAGAAGTAATTTCCCTGACACCCAGATGCTGAGAGAGATAGAGTATATGATAAGTAAAGAAGTGAGTGAAACTGCATGAGTGGTAGAGGATGTATTTTGGCACCAGAATCTTGACTTGCCTTGGGCACTCCATTGAATCTCTTCCTGCACTATGTGCAAGTAAATAATTATCAATGGTAACAGAAGTGATTTTATTTTCTGTAATCCACTGGTGACTGACATGCATTCTATTTATACAGTAGATATAAAAAGAACAAAAGTAATATTTTACTGGTTTGGAAATTGAGGCGAATTTTCTCCTTCTGGTTCAAGTCATGTCTGAAAAGTTGCGAACTCCATTGGAGTGGTAATGTGCTAATTGTATTGAAATTTCTTGGGTCAGTTCATCTGTGTCAAAGAAAGAAAGAAAGAAAGAAAGAAAAATAATTTGCATTTATATAGCACCTTTCACGACATCCTAAAGCACTTTACAGCCAATAAAGTACCTTTTTTTGATGTGTAGTCACTGTTGTAATGTTGGAAAATATGTGCACAGCAAGCTCCCACAAACAGCAATGCGATAAATGATCAGAGAATCTGTTTTTATAGTGATGTTGCTTGAGGAATAAATGTTGGTCAGGACACTGGGGGAACTCTTCTGCTATTCTTCAAATAGTGCCATGGAATCTTATACAACCACTTGAGATGGCAGATGAGGCTTCGGTTTACATAGAAACATAGAAGATAGGAGCAGGAGTAGGCCATTCGGCCACTCGAGTCCGCTCCGCCAATTAATGAGATCATGGCTGATCATCCAAATTCAGTACCCTGTCCCTGCTTTCTCCCCATATCCCTTGATCCCTTTAGCCTCAAGAAATATATCCAACTCCTTCTTGAATATATTTAATGAATTGGCCTCAACTGCCCTCTGTGGCAGAGAATGCCACAGGTTCACCACTCTCTGGGTGAAGAAATTCCTCCTCAGCTCAGTCCTAAATGGCTTACCCCTTATCCTTAGACTGTGACCCCTGGTTCTGGACTCCCCTGCCATCGGGAACATCTTTCCTGCATCTGTCTAGTCCTGTTAGAATTTTATAAGTTTCAATGAGATCCCCTCTCATTCTTCTAAACTCCAGCGAATATAAGCCTAATCGATCCAATCTCTCCTCGTATGTCATTCCTGCCATCCCAGGTATCAGTCTGGTGAATCTTCGCTGCACTCTCTCCATGGCAAGAATATCCTTCCTCAGATAAGGCAACCAAAACTGCACACAATACTCAAGGTGTGGTCTCACCAAGGCCCTGTACAACTGCAACAAGACATCCTTGCTCCTGTACTCAAATCCTCTCGCTATGAAGGCCAACATACCATTTGCCGCCTTAACCGCCTGCTGCGCCTGCATTCTTACTTTCAGCGACTGGTGCACAAGGACACCCAGGTCTCGTTGCACCTCCCCTTTTCCCAATCTATTGCCATTCAGATAATAATCTGTCTTCCTGTTTTTGCCACGAAGTGGATAACCTCGCATTTATCCACATTGGGCAGATGCATGACAAATGCAGTATAATGACCCAACCTGTCCAAATCGTACTGGAATTTCTCTGCATCCTCCTCACAGCACACACGCCCACCCAGCTTTGTGTTGTCTGCAAACTTGGAGACATTACATCTAGTTCCCTTGTCTAGATCATTTTATATATATATTGTGAATAGCTGGGGTCTTAGCACCGATCCCTGCGGTACCCCACTAGTCACTGCCTGCCACTCGGAAAAAGATCCGTTTATTCCAACTCTTTGCTTCCTGTCTACCAACCAGTTCTCTATCCAAAACAGTACCTTACCCCCAATCCCATTTGCTTTAACTTTACACGCTAATCTCTTATGCGGGACCTTATCAAAAGTCCAAATACACCACATCCACTGGTTCTCCCTGATCTATTCTACCAGTTACATCCTCAAAAAATTCCAGTAGATTAGTCAAGCATGATTTACCTTTTGTAAATCCATGTTGACTTTGTCTGATCTTGTCACTGTTTTCTGCTATTACATCTTTTATAATGGACTCTAGCATTTTCCCCACGACCGATGTCAGGCTTACCGGACTATAGTTCCCCGTTTTTTCTCTACCACCCTTTTTAAATAGTGGGGTTACATTAGCTATCCCCCAATCCATGGGAACTGTTCCAGAGTCTATAGAATTTTGGAAGATGACCAGCAATGCATCTACTATTTCTGGGGCCACTTCCTTAAGTACCCTAGGTTGTTGATTATCAGGCCCATGGGACTTATCTGCCTTCAATCCCGTCAATTTCCCGAACACCATTTCCCTACAAATACTGATTTCATTCAATTCCTCCCTCTCATTAGACCCTATGTTCCCTGACATCTCTGGGAGGTTATTTGTATCCTCCTTTGTGAAGACAGAACCAAAGTATGTATTTAATTGGTCAGCCATTTCTTTGTTCCCCATTATAAATTCTCCCTAATGTCTCATCTGAAAGAATAGTCACAGATCCAGCCATAGACCAGGCCGAGTGTAACGAGCACACTAGTGGTAGGACAGAAACATTTAATGTAAGCGAAAATTCTGTGGTGGATGTTATTACCAGATGTAGTTTTAGCAGATGGGATTTGACTTTGCTGATTTAAACACGATAATGGCACGTCTCCACAGCCATTGCCAGGTAGGTGATGCAATACCTGTAAAAATGGTTGGTGGCATCTTGACTTGTGCAGCCAATCAGTCTGTTTTTGCTGATAATTACCCTGATGTGCCGTCTCATACGGTACCATGTAAAGCATTACATGCTGTAATTAGGATGCCTCTGAAGAACATACATAGATACATAGAAGATAGGAGCAGGAGTAGGCCATTCGGCCCTTCGTGCCTGCTCCGCCATTCGATGAGATCATGGCTGATCCTTTAATTCAGTATCCCGTCCCCGCCTTCTCTCCGTAACCCTTAACCCCTTTTGCCCGTAGAAATATATCTAATTCCCTCTTAAATATATTTAATGAGCTGGCGTACACTGCCCTCTGTGGCAATGAGTTCCACAGGTTCACCACTCTCTGAGTGAAGAAATTCCCCCTCATCTCTGTCCTAAATGGTTTAGCCCTTATCCTTAAATTATGTCCTCTAGTTCTGTTCTCACCCGCCAAGGGAAACATTCCTTCTGCATCCAGTCTGTCTAGACCTGTCAGAATTTTATACACTTCTATGAGGTCCCCTCTCAATCTTCTAAACTCCAGTGTGTACATCCCTAAACTACATAGTCTCTCCTCATAGGTCATTCCCGCCATTCCTGGTATCAGCCTGGTGAATCGCCGCTGCACCCCCTCCATGGCAAGAACATCCTTCCTCAGATGAGGCGACCAAAACTGTACACAGTACTCGAGGTGTGGTCTCACCAGTGCCCTGTACAGCTGCAGCAAGGTATCCCTGTTCCTGTATTCTAACCCTTTTGCTATGAAGGCCAGCATACCGTTTGCCTTCTTGACCGCCTGTTGCACCTGCATGCTCGCCTTCAGTGACTGGTGTACAAGAACACCCAGGTCTCTCTGTACTTCCCCCTCTCCCAATCTATTGCCATTTAAATAATAATTTGCCCTCCCGTTCCTGCACCCAAGGTGGATAACTTCGCACTTGTCCACATTATAGTGCATCTGCCATTTATCCGCCCAATCGCCCAGTCTGTCCAAATCGCTCTGGAGCTTCCTGGTCTCTTCCTCTGAGCCCACCCCCCCTCCTAGTTTAGTGTCGTCTGCAAATTTGGAAATGCTGCATCCGACTCCCTGATCCAGGTCATTAATGTAAATTGTGAACAGCTGGGGGCCCAGGACAGATCCCTGTGGTACCCCACTTGTTACTGCCTGCCATTCAGAAAATGAGCCGTTTATTCCAACTCTCTGTTTTCTATCTGACAGCCAGTTCCCTATCCACGCCAAAACTTTCCCCTTTATCCCATGAGCCTCAATTTTCCATGCTAATCTTTTATGTGGGACCTTATCGAAGGCCTTTTGGAAGTCCAGGTACACCACATCTACTGGCTCTCCCCCATCTATTCTACCAGTTACTCCCTCAAAAAATTCCAATAGATTAGTCAAGCACGATTTACCCTTTGTAAATCCATGTTGACTCTGTCCTATCCTGTCCCCATTTGCTAAGTGCTCCGCTATTTCATCCTTAATGATGGACTCCAGCATTTTGCCCACAACTGATGTAAGGCTTACAGGTCTGTAATTACCTGCTTTTTCCCTACCCCCCTTTTTGAATAGTGGGGTAACGTTAGCTACCCTCCAATCCATCGGCACTGTTCCCGAGTCTAATGAATTCTGAAAAATCATCCTTAGTGCATCCGCTATCTCTAGGGCCACCTCCTTCAGTACCCTAGGATGCATGTTATCAGGCCCTGGGGATTTGTCCACCTTCAATCCCTTTAGCTTCCTTAACACCATATCCTTAGAGATATTGATTTGCGTCAGTTCCTCCTTTGCCAATGTCCCTATTTTTCCCGATATCCCAGGGAGGTTTTTTGTGTCTTCCTTCGTAAAGACTGACCCAAAGTATGCATTTAGTTGATCTGCCATTTCCTTATTTCCCATTATATATTCCCCCGTATCTGATTGCAATGGACCAACTTTGGTTTTCACCAGTCTTTTCCTTTTGATATACTTATAAAAGCTTTTGGAGTTAGTTTTTATATTTTCCGCCAGCTTGTTTTCGTAAGCTATTTTGCCCCTCTTGATCATGCCCTTTGCCCTCCTTTGCTCTATCTTAAACTGTTCCCAATCTTCCGCTCTGGCGCTTTTTTTGGCTATTTTATACGCCCTATCTTTGGATTTTATGCTGTCTCTAATTTCCCCTGTTATCCACGGTTGAGTCACCTTTTTAGATTTCCTTTTATGCCAGATTGGTATAAACAATTTTTGCAATTTTGTCATTCTATCTTTAAATGTTTGCCATTGTTTATCTACCTCCAGTCCTCCCAGGAACGTTGTCCAATCAGACCTACTCAGTTCCCGTCTCATGGCATCATAATTCCCCTTGTTTAAATTCAGGACCTTAGTCTCTGAGTCAATTTCTTCGCTCTCCATTTCGAGTGAGAAATCGATCATGTTATGATCGCTCTGACCCAAGGGTCCCCGTACAACAAGATTACTGATTAGTCCCTTCTCATTGCACAGTACCCAGTCCAATATAGCCTGTTCCCGAGTTGGTTCCTCGACATATTGATCCAGATAACCATCCCTTAAACACTCAAGGAATTCCTCCTCCTCATTATTTTTACTGATTAGGCTAGTCCAATCTATATGTAAGTTAAAGTCACCTATGATGACAGCTGTGCTCTTATTGCACGCTTCTCTAATTTCCCTCGTGATGCCCTCCCTAACCTCTATTTTACTATTTGGAGGCCTATATACCACTCCTATTAATGTTTTTCGCCCCTCGCTATTTCTTAGCTCCACCCATATAGATTCTGTATTAACTGAGTTAATATCCTTCTTTTCAATTGCATTTATCCCCTCTTTTACTAGCAATGCTACCCCTCCTCCCTTTCTTTTTTGTCGATCCTTCCTAAATACTGAATACCCCTGTATGTTAAGCTCCCAGCCCTGCTCACCCTGCAACCATGTTTCCGTAATCCCAATTAGATCATAATTATTAACCTCTATTTCCACAGCTAATTCATCTACCTTGTTCCTGATGCTTCTCGCATTAAGGTATAAAACCCTCAGGCTTTTTTTATGCTCACATTTTTTATGAATTAGTTTGGCCCTTTGTTTTTTGTTCCTCACCCTTTTACCATTTATTTCTGTCTGCCTTTCACTTTCCTCTATTTCACTACATAGGTTTCTAGCCCCCTGCCATACTAGTTTAAATGCTCCCGAACTGCTTTATCAAAAATTACCCCGAGAACATCAGTTCCATCTCTGCACAGGTGTAGACCGTCCCTTTTGTATAGGTCACACCTACCACAAAACTGGTTCCAATGCCTCAAAAATTTAAAACCCTCCCTCTTACACCACTGCTCAAGCCACGTATTTAGCCTAACTATCCTGTTCTCTGTACTCTTACTAGCACGTGGCACTGGTAGTAATCCAGAGATTACTACCTTCGAGGTCCTACTTTTTAGCTTGGCTCCTAACTCCCTAAATTCTACTTGTAGGACCTCTTCCCTTTTTTTAGCTACGTCGTTGGTACCAACATGTATCACGACAACTGGCTGTTCCCCCTCCCCCTCCAGAATGTTCTGCACCCGCGCCGAGACATCCTTGACCCTTGCACCAGGGAGGCAACATACCATCCTGGAGTCTCGGTCGCGACCACAGAAACCCCTATCTATTCCCCTTACAATCGAATCCCCTATTACTATAGCCCTGCCACTCTTTTTCCCTCCCTTCTTTGCAACAGAGCCAGTCATGGTGCCATGAGCCTGGCTGCTGGTGCCTTCCCCCGATGCGTCACCCCCCCCGACAACAGTACCTAAGACGGTGAACCTGTTGCTAAGGGAGACAACCCCAGGGGATTTCTGCACTACCTTCCTGCCCTTGCTCTGCCTTTTGGTCACCCATGTACTGTCTACGCTGGCCTTAACCTGCGGTGTGACCAACTCACTAAATGTGCTATCCACACCCCTCTCAGAATCGTGGATGCTCCAAAGTGAGTCCATCTGCAGCTCAAGGGCCGTCATGCGGTCCCACATGAGCTGCAGCTGGACACACTTCCCGCACACATAGTCGTCAGGGACACAGGAAGCGTCCCTGATTTCCCACATGTTACAGGAGGAGCATGACACAGGTCCGAGCTCTACTGCCATGACTGAACCCTTATATTACTTTTTAATTTTCTAGTTTTAGTTTATTTATCGACTTTTGTTTTCCCGAAGCTTACTTAGACCAATGTATACTGTACTCCTCTTATTCCTTTTTAAACTAACCAAATCCCACTAGTTTTGGTTTTACTTTCTAGGAAGGTTTGAGGAAAGTACTTACCAGTTAGTCTTACCTCCCTGGTCTTTCACTGACTTCCCGGTCTTGTCCCCTTGGTCCTACGCCGACTTCCCGCTCCTCCCGGTTCCTGCCCTGCTGAAAAGAAACTGAGACCAAAAAATTTGTGACCTCTGTTTTTAGACAGCTGCTAAAAGACTAGTAGGTTAGAGGAGGGGGGCGGTGGGGGTTCCTACTCTGTAGGAACTCGGGTTTAAGCCACCACCCTCCTTAAATACCTTTCACCTGGGTGCTTCCCACCAGGTCCGCTTCTGAAAAAAAGCTCAAGAGCTGGACTTCCGCCTCAGCTGTTTTTTAAATGGCCCCGAGTCTCGCCGACTGCTGCCTCTCCGCTCCGCTTCGCTCCTGGGCTGCTGCTCCTCCCCCGAACTGGTCGGGCCTCTGCCTTTGGCGCCGGTTTTTAAACCGGGCTCCTCACCTCCTCCGCTGCTGCTCCTCCCCCGAACTGGTCGGGCCTCTGCCTTTGGCGCCGGTTTTTAAACCGGGCTCCTCACCTCCTCCGCTGCTGCTCCTCCCCCATCCAGCAAAACAGTTAGTTAGCCCTTCGCACATATCTGTGCAATCGTAACTGTTACTACCTCAAGAGTTGGAGCTTTCACATGCATTCATTGTCTGCCAAAGCAAGGCCCAATCATCTCTTTTTGCAGCTGGGTGTGTGGGTACCAGTGAGAGGTAGCTTCTTGTACATCCTTGGTGGTACTCTTTCTCCAAGCACCTTACAATGGGGAATACCCATTAGAGCACCCACTGAGGGCTGTAGCAGTGTTTTGGAATAATAAGTAAATGAAACAATTAGCACTAAGGCTCCTGAGAACCTACGTGCCTGGGGGGAGAAAAATTATGTGAGCTAGAAATAGCCTCAAAAAAGCAAAAATAAGTTTTCATTTTGGTCTCTTAGATTTAGCTCTCAACTCCTAGCAACTCTGAGTATCTACTTATACTAGCCGCTGTTTTAAGTTGCCACAGCTGTGGCGCTCCTGTGTCATTTAAATACGCTATTGAGATTATCGTCTGTTTTCAGTGGGAGATTGTTCCACCCACCCACGCTCCACTGGAAATGCACGTTGAGCACTTTTCAGGCGGAGATCCAGCATAACCGGTTTCTGCCCATTTATCTCTATGGTTATGGGGACTAATGAATGTGGAAAATCAGGACCTGTGCATTGTGTTGATTTGCTGTAGTTTTCTTTTAAATAGATATGCAATACCACATGTGATGCTCTGCAATTGACATTAGTGTCCTTTTAAATGTATTTTGTGCTCCTGTCCCCCAATGTTATGAAGGTGCCAATGAGCTACTTTTTACATTAAAAAGTAGTTCTGGTGGTTGTTCATGGGAAATTTAACCTACTACTAAAATTTAGATTCCACACTGATTATATAAATTGTTAAACATATTTATCTGCCCCCACATGGAGATAGTTAATAGTTTGTTTGTCAGTGAGCAGCAATTAGTGGCAGAGAGAAAAATTGGAGAATGAGTTGGCAAATGCCACTCCAGCCAGACATTTCAAGTGTAACATAGATAACGAGGCCTGAAAGGAAAGCGCTTGCTCTTCCTCTCTGTCTGGGAATGCTATGTGCAACAGGGGAGGTAGAACCTTAAAGGAAGGGAAAAATATAATGAAAGGTGTTTGGCTGAATAGCTGTCATGTGAGAAAATAGTTTCTCTTGTTTTTACCTGCCAATCAATCTCCATAGACCATTGGCTTCAGCAAGTGATGTGAGAAGCCACTGGAATAAAGAACAATTGGTATGAAAATCAAAAGTATTTTAGGAAGGCAAATTTTAAAAGCTAATTACCTCACATCAAAGTCACAAACCTGGTCATTTTTAAATGATATTTTGATCATTCCCAGGATACTATGGAGCTTTTAATCAATAGCAACCTAGTTAAAATGTGACTCTAGACTTTTAATTGGTGCCCTAAATTTGTGTTAACATGTTCTGGTAGTTTTTTTAGTAAGGAGCTGTTCTATAGTAGCTTTGACACAGATATTTCAAAATTGACCCCACTCCCTGCGGAAATATTAACAGGCAACGTTCTTCCCTAGGGCAGCTGAAGTTTATATTTATGTACCTTGCAAATTATTTGCATCTAGGCTTTTAAACATAAAACAGTTCTTCACTGTTTTCTATTTAATGATGATAGATTGAGGTTTTTGGATCTTGCTATTGACCTTCAGGCTAGAAATTGACCAAATAGAATAAGAGCCACATATACAATCAAATAGCTTATGTAAGTCACTAGTGGTGCAACTTGTGCACTAGTACAATTAGTCTATTGACAGTCAACATGGAATTTGTGTGACTTTGTATCAATACCACCAATGATAGTTTTTATGTATTTCTATAGTCTTTACATTAATATGGATTAATGGGTAGCAATCAACATGAAAGGGCACTTGTTTCATTTACAGGATTTATGTATTTTGTCGCATATTTGGTTGTAAATGAGTATTGTTAGTACCAGGAGAACATATCAAAAATTTGAAAACAATAGAAAGAATAAAAATTTAAGAGAACTATACTCATTAATCTGGTTTTCCTTATGCTGGAATTGTTAATTTATTTCTGTTTGCAGTAATCTGCAAAAATAAAAACATATTGCGGAAGATTTCTGCTATTTGTAGCTAAATTGTAAACATGTATACAGGTAGACTATCCTTTATCCGCACTTCCGAAAACCTCTAAAAACCGAAGGTTTTTTCGTGGAGCGTAAGTCGTGCGCACGACATGACCCGAGTGGCGCCAAACATGACAGGAGTGGTCCGGGAGCTCTGCCTTTCCCTGTGAGCAGGGCAGAGGGTCACAGAGTTCCCTCCTGGGTAGGAGATTGCAGGCCGAGCCGGGCAGTGTGAAGGAGGTACCGGGAGAGTGAACCCAACAATACAGCGGCCCATCCGATAGCTGCAGCGGCCCGTCCGATAGTCTTTTCTTCCCCTCCCCTGACCTGATTTGCGGGCCAGCTTAGTGTAGGAGTCAGCCGATATCCGGCTTTCCCACAACTGGCGGCGGCAGTCGAGCCCCAGACCCCTGCTAAGTCAAGGAATTCAGATACGGAGCAGGGGGAACCGGAAACCTCGAACTAACGGCAGAAATCAGCAGCCGTTTTGTTAGGTTTTTTTTCTTCCCCTAGCATTTTTTTTCTTCCCCTAGCATTTTTTTAAACAGTCAGGCTGTGGAAAGAGTCTCTGTAGCTTAGCAACAGCTTCAGAGACGCTTCCAAGGCAGGGCCCGAGTGTTTACAAGCTGTTGCTAAGCAACAGTGTTTGTTGTCAGATACGGAGATGAAAACCTTCTGAATTCTGAAAACTGAAACACAGCTGGTCCCAAGGTTTTCGGATAAAGGATAGTCTACCTGTATAAAGGATGAGTTTATGATTTAGCTACAAATAGCTAACAGAAAATCTACCCCATATTGTTTCTTTGAGATTAATTACAGAGTTGCATTCCCAGGTAACATACTGTAAATCCATTTTTGTGTCTGTCACTCAATTTTGAGATGGAGAAAAATAGGATTGCCTGTGTGCAGGGGAATCAGCTGTTTTTTTAGACAATATTCTTAGGAGAAATGAGAGTATGTTGAATTTTCACGTGTTGGGGAAAGTGATCTGGATTTTGTGTATGCTTTTTCAGAATCGGTTATCCTCCCTGAGTTAGAGAAATAATTTAGTGTGTACCCCAGTTATACTTGTAGTTGGAGGTTGTGGAAATCAGACATTTGCAAAAACTGATTGACTGTGGCAGTATATATGCAACAAATTTTGTGAATTTCAAATAAACCCATTTCTGGGGTAGGATTCATATTGACACCAATTCAGGGACAGAACAGTCTTGAAGATTGCTGGGTTTGATAATTATATACTTGCATTCCCCCTCCACTGCAATAGTCCCACTGTAATACAATCTACTTGCTGTATAATACAAAAGAGAACAATATACATAAATGCATAGAGGTTAAAATTGGTCTTGGGCAGTATTGCAAATGGGCGATCACGAATCGGCAGCCTGTTTGACACACACAAGTCAATGGAAAAGGAAATTAGTCTGTGGATTGGCTATTACCTATTTCCTGCCATCGCCCAAGACTAATTTCACCCCCACACATTGGGCCAGTATTTACTGTACCCGGTGAATGAATGGTGCCTGCTGTTTATTAGACATGCTCTTGGCCTTTTAATTTCCATGGGCTTCTGCTCGGCAAGTTGCTGTAAGTGGGAGATTGAAATAGTGCAGCATCCTCTACAGGGCACCTGGAATCTGTGAATAGGGCAAGCAACTGTGTATCTCCTTAACCAATCAGACTGAAGAATTGTTAATGAGTAGCGCAGATTATAAGTTAGAATATTGAATTCAACGTCAAATCTGGTACAGAAAGTGAAATAGAGAGGGAAAGAAACATTTGACTGAGAGGAAAAAAAAGACTAAAGAAAAAGTGGGAAAAAAAGATTTAATTTTAAATCTTGAACAACAATTGAAAGCTGAACGAATGAGACTCCACACTTGTAAAAGCTAATTTTCAGTGCCAGCATGGTTGTTTGGCAGTAATTAAGACTTTTCATGCATTTAAAAAGGATAAGCCCTAACCTTATGTGGTGAGTTTATTTTATATCTACCATCCAAGCACAGGAACATCACGCCATTCAATACATTTGAATGGTGAGTCAGCCAGCAAGATGCTAATGTGGAGCGTTGCATCTCGGGCAGCAAGTTATGGATTGTTGCATTTAACCACACATCTGCCATCGCCTGAAGTTGCTATACAATTTGCGCATAAATAATTGTGAACGCCATTAGCCTCACCATTATTTTGACAGTAAATTCTGGCCCATACTGTTGCACACTTCAACCTATATATCCCGATATTAAAGAAATTGAGTGTCACTGAGTGAACCGGCTGATTATCTTTGACATATGAGATAAACAATAAGCAGTCTATGAGTCAAAACTCGTTTCTCTCATTTCGGAGAGGGATGGTTTTCACCAAATGTCACTCTGTAAAGATGTGTGTGAAACTAGTTAAGCCGTTAGAATATCATTACATTTATCAGATTTACTCGGCGTGCATAAATCCCTGTTTTGAATCAGTTTCTAGAAGTGTGTGTTTCTGGATATAGTTTTCCAAGAGTTATCACTCCCACTGTCCAATATTGGTCTTCCTTTATGGCATCCCAGCAATATGTTACATCAGCTGTGTGACATCTTGCATCTGTAACAAGCTAAGAGGGAGTTTGGTGAGGCGAAGCGAGGTTGTGTGTGGGGAGTAATTTTCACTTTAATTGCTTGAGCAGTAAACTGGCAGAATGGATCACCCATCTGTTACAGACCTTGTTCGATTTTTCATCCAAAGTGGTGAAGTTGAAAAATACCCACATGGTGATTTGAAATAGTTCAAATATTTTGATTCAAAATGGCAAATGTAAAGCACAATCAGAAAATACATATAAGTTGCTGACTTATTATCGAATGGGCATTACCCTGATCGGTGATAAGAGATGGCAGTGGTTCAGACAGTCTGTTTCTTGTTGACATGAGACTGCACATACACTAGCCCATGCCTTGGAGCATTTCATTTACCACAGTTCTCGCTTTGGTTCAATAGGTAGTAAACTCCTCGGTGTGACTTGTAGAGAAAATATCCAGTAATGAGATCAGGTAAAGTAACGTTTGTGGATACGTGTGTGCATTTTCTGCAAAATTCTTTACAGCAATGCTCAAACGTTTGCCATGTAGCGGTTCGTGTAGATCGCCACTAAATAAGAGAGTTTGACTTCGACGAACTATTAACAAGTTGTTTATTTACAGGAACAGACTAATTACATCAGGTAAGATGGCAGGTAAGATGGCTGACTGTAGGAGCACCGTGGTATAGGTCTTGTCCCAGCGGGGACTCCACGAGGACTAACTAGAAGTTTCCCAGCTCAACTGCCAGCAGGTTCCGAGCTCAACTGCCAGCAGGTTCCGAGCTCTACTGTTGAAAGGTTCCGAGCTCTGACGTCATGACATCAGAGTACAGGAGAGAAGCCTGAGTATAGTAACAGACACATACAGTAAGGTAAGTTAAAGGGAATTATGTATCTCAATGTAAGGGACAACCGGTGGTACCGCCATATAGGCCCCCCCAGAATTCACTTTAACGAAAGTCCAAGGATGAGATGGTCTGACGAGCTGGTGGTCACGGCGGTCGTGCTGTCTCGACTTGGTAGGCGAGGTCTGAAGATGCTGCTCGTGAGCGGATCCTTACGCGCGTCGTGGTGAATAAAACGTATCCGTCAGGCGAAGGACCATAGAGACGTGCGAAACAGCAGGCCTTATCAGAGTGACGGGCGATGTCTCCGTTGACTGGTGAGCGAAACCTTCAGGAGGCTGGAACGCACGGAACAGTGCGTGCCATAATGCTACGACATTAACAGAACGGAGGGTGAAGAGTTGCTGTGTTGATCTGTGATCAGAGCAACTTCCACGTGTTGATCGCGGCCGCAGGATGCCCGTTGGACCCATCCTCGATGTATACAGCTTCAATAGACATTTGCATTTGTTAAAAGGGAAAACTGGAGAAATGGCGGCAACGGTCCAGGTTGTTGTTGCTTTCAGGAGGGGTTAACTCTGCCTGGAGGGCGGCAACACTTGTAACAGTTGTAGATTTAGGAGAAAACAGCCGGGAGGGCGGCACGCCTTTTGTTCACGCCGAATCGTGTAGTAGGTAACACAACCAGCAGGCTGACGGGCTGGTGCGTCGTCGGCGGGGAATGAGTCTTCGTGTTTCATGAGGGCAGGGTCCTCGTGGTTCGCGAGGGATGGATCCTCGTGGTTCGCGAGGGATGGGTTCTCGTGGTTCGCGGGGGTGAGTCCTCGTGGTATCCCCGCAGGGCGCGCTCCGATTTTGTGGGCCCGAACATGCTGTACCCCGCGCTCGGAGAGATGTATACTTGCTGTTGCTTTGGACGTAGAGGCGGACGATCCGTGTGGCGGTAGGAAAGACGAGTACGGGGACCGTAAGCAAGTGCGTGGTCAGCGCCGCATCGATGTTCTCGTCGAACGGGGCTTCTACCTTTATAAAGCACGAGGGAGACTGTGGCTCCCTGGATTGCGGTAGCGACAGCAAAACGGCTGGTGCTTCCATGGCGTGCTTCTTTTGTGAAAATTGCTCACAAAAAAACGGGGTCCGGTTCAGTTTTGTCCGTGTCAAATGGGATCTGCTCCAGACTGCGCTTACCTTGCGAATACGTTCGCAAAGACGGGGTCGCCTTTGGAGGAATCGGTGTTAGGCGGTTGCTGTTCCGTGGTTGTTCGTCGGTCGTCTTCTGTGAAGACGAGGGTCAGGCTGCGCGTTGCTTCCATGAAAATCGTTCACGGATACGGGGTCACCAATTGTAGTGTAGGAATTGATGAGCTCCCGTACTCACGTCGTTGGGTCACCAATGTAGCGGTTCGTGTAGATCGCCACTAAATAAGAGAGTTTGACTTCGACGAACTATTAACAAGTTTTTTATTTACAGGAACAGACTAATTACATCAGGTAAGATGGCAGGTAAGATGGCTGACTGTAGGAGCACCGTGGTATAGGTCTTGTCCCAGCGGGGACTCCACGAGGACTAACTAGAAGTTTCCCAGCTCAACTGCCAGCAGGTTCCGAGCTCAACTGCCAGCAGGTTCCGAGCTCAACTGCCAGCAGGTTCCGAGCTCTACTGTTGAAAGGTTCCGAGCTCTGACGTCATGACATCAGAGTACAGGAGAGAAGCCTGAGTTTAGTAACAGACACATACAGTAAGGTAAGTTAAAGGGAATTATGTATCTCAATGTAAGGGACAACCGGTGGTACCGCCACAGCCATAACAATTCTAACTGGATCACACAAAGACCATATAAATTGATTTAAAGAGACATAAATAATTAGAGAATGGAAAACAAGTATAAAGACAGTTACAGGAAACCAGAGAGAAACATTTGTATATGAGCAATTCTACAGGAGATCAACTAAAGTGTGAAAAAATACTCATGGAACTGCCCCACTGAGAGCCAATAGTTAAACACTGATTTGCCCCATTTAATGTAATTGTGAGTTTACATAATGAATGCAAGTTAAGGCACCAAGGATCACCCTGAACAGTACCAAATCAAAATGTCAAAATTATTTGTTTATTGAAGAGTACAATGCCATGAAATAAGAGTAATTTGACTGTTCAGTATATTTCCCTAAATGTACCTTATGACATTCAGCAGTAGAAAAAAATGGTTATTGTATGGTGGGAAAAATGTCTATTTTAAAAAGGAACAATCTGGACAGGAAGGTAAATTTAATACAGGCAAAATAGATCCAAACCAAAAGCTTGAATTTTAATGACACTTACTTTCTTTAATTGCCATTGTAGTGATGTCTGTTGGGTAATTGTTCGCATTCGATTCTGCTGGATGAAATTAGATTAGGCCCATGTAAACTCCATTCTCCTAGAGCCCTTATAGAAGTCTCCAATGCAGCACATCTTTGCTGAGTGTGCTTGAGGTATTTCAATAATTCAATAAGCATTTCTACCACTTACTTTATGGATGTATTTAAAGGTGATAGCTGTTGGGGTTTAAAAAATATCTTTCTATTAAAATTGATTTTGACCATATGTACCTAACAAAAATAGTAGTTCATGCCTTTGCTTGGGATTAGTTTTAGTCTTCGAACTATAGGAAAATGAAGAAATGTTTAATTGCCATGGATAGCACCAGTGTTACGTCTGTCTGATGCAATGATCAAAGATGAGTGCACTTTTAACTAACAGCATAATTTAACTGACGCTGCCTCCAACTCGCCCACTTCCTCTTTTAACGGAGGCGTGCTGGGGGTCAGGCGACCAATTCGCTCCCAGGGGGCGGTACGTCAATTTAAATATTACAATCAGACTGGAAGCCTCTACTTTAACCTAAATTTTGTTTTTAACTGCAGCTGGATGGGTTTTACACACCTCGTAAAACCTGGCAATTACAGCAAGGCGAAGACTGCTGCATCCAGGAGGCAAGTGTTATTGCACCTAACTCCTGGATCCAGGTCCGCTGCCTGTCACTCCCGAGGCCTCCGATCACCTTCCTGGATTCCCCCCATCCCGAGGCCCCGCCAAACCCCCCACCAATGACCCGGAGGCTGGCCATGATCCTCCGGTGGCCAGCCCCAATCTTCCTCCCCCCACCTACAATGATCCTGAGGCTGACCCCAATCCTCTGGTGGCTGGCCCTGATCTTCCTCACCCTCTCCACCCCCGCAAACCTATAAAAGATTTAGGCCAAGTTCAGGAAGTGTCTTCTAGGAATTTTGGCTGTGAAAGCTAAAATAGGTATTGCAATTAAGTGGTGCAATTTTTGGAGTTGAAAGAAATGACGAAAGAAAGGATGCTGGGAGGGTGCGGCATTGGTTCCATGCGGACTGTGTATAACTCTGCTAAATGAAAGAATTACAGTGAGATCTCATTCACACTGGTCATTACCCATGGAATTGCATTTACAGATCCATATACTCCTGCTTGGGAATATCTGAAGACAACTGTCATCCCAGGCCGAATTTCATTGGGGTTACACCATCTGTTGCAATCTGATCTGCAAAAAAATCCTCCACCACAGTGACAGCACTGCCAGTGGCAATAGAGGTCACTACTGCTCTGAACTTCTATGTCTATGATTCCTTCCAAGCTACCACAGGAATGTCTGCAACACCAGTTAGTATACAGGGCACAGATGCATCAAGCAAATCACTGATACTTTATTCATTAGGACAGATGCCTTTAGCACTTATCGAAAACAGAATGAGAGATCACTGTATTCTTTCATTTAGTAGAGTTATACACAGTCCGCATGGAACCAATGCCATGACATTTGTGAGCCATAAGTTCACTCCATCTGTGGTGTATGTGCCTTTAAGAGCCCCTGTGTACTGTAATGCCAGTAATGGCCACTCGGGCTATATAAGCCTGTATAGTGTCTTGTATCTGTTAGTTCACCTCCAGACTTTGTTCAGTAAACACCTGTGAAACCAACTCCTGCATTCCGTGTCTCCATTAACACACGGATACAACAGTGGCGATGAATTGGAAACGGACTTACCTGCAATTCGGCAGCACCTCAAGGAGATCGATTCCTCAGATGAAAGTCGAAGAAAAACAAGAAAGAAAAAAAAAACTGGTTTCACCAGCTAGCCGAGCTGGTGGCAGGTACTGCAATAATCCTTCCTGGGCGGCGGGCTGGGGCTCCATCAGCTGGCTCTGCAGCGGGGCCGAGCAGCGAAGGCGGAGGCAAACAGAGGGTGGAGCACTCGGGAGACGGCCGGTGCTGCAAAGCAGGTCGGCGTTCGGACCAAGCAGAGGGAGGAAAAAGTCCCAGAGAGTCCGACGGGAACGAGTCTCCACCTATTTAAAAAAAAAAAAAAAAAAAAATACCCGTGTAAATAAAAACCGCGGAGAACAGCGTTGTCAGCAGCGGCGGGAAAGCGCGGGAGGCGCCATTTTTTTCTGCGGGGAAGATAGGAAAGCGCGGGAGGCGCCATTTTTTTTTCAGGATGCCGAAGACTGGCAATATTACTGCTTTCGATAGCGATATAGAGGATTGGGCCACATATGTGGAAAGAGTGGAGGTATATTGCACAGCAAATGAAATACAGGATGATAAGGCATCAGTACTTCTAAATCTAATGGGCGCAAGGACATACGGGCTGTTACGAAACTTAATCACTCCAGCCAAACTGAGGGACAAGAATTTTAAGGAGATTGTTGTTACCCTACAGGAGCACTTAAACCCAACAACGCTGCTGATAGCGGAATGATTCAAATTCTTCAGGAGGAATCAGCACAAGAATGAAAGTAACGCTGATTACCTCACCGAATTAAGGATGCTGTCAAAGCACTGCCAATTCGGGGCAGGACTGGCAGATTCTCTTCGAGACAAATTCGTCTGCGGTCTCCTAAGTGAAGGAACACAGAAAAGGCTACTTTCTGAGAAAGATTTGACACTGGACAAGGCTTTCAGTGTGGCTGTATCATACGAAGCAGCCGCAAGAGGAGCTGCAGAGATACAGCAAAAGCCACAGGACTTCGGCACCCATGAAATGACACAGGGTTTCGAGAGATGTTATCGCTGCGGCAGATCCACCCATGACCAGAGGGACTGCTGGTTCAAGGACAAAGCATGCAGGCAATGCGGAAAGATTGTACACATTGCACGTGTATGCCGATCTGGAAACAAAAAATCCACGGACAGAAAAAAAATCAATAAGGAAAAGTACAGAAAGGTACAAATGATGACGGACAGTAGCTCCGAAGACCAGAAGAGCGATAGCGACTCCGGAAACAAGAGACTAAGCTGTCTCAAATTACATAATGTAATTGCCAAAGAAGATTACCAGACCATTTGGGTTACCCTCACGATAGCGGGGTCCCCAGTTAAAATGGAGCTAGATACAGGATCAGCTCTGACCGTCATAAGTAGACGGGATTACGAGCAGCTATTTCCGCATATACCTTTGAAAGACACATCCATTATCTTGAAAACATATACGGGGCAGAAAGTATACCCAAAAGGGAAAATAAGAGTGCCTGTTGTATACAACGGCAAGGAAATACAGAAGTTGTATTTATACGTTCTGCAAGATGGTGGTCCACTGCTGTTGGGACGTGAATGGATCAGGAAGATACGTTTAGACTGGCACTCCATTCAGGCACTGACGGTGACCAGTAAGAAAAAAAATGATGATGACGTCATACCTGAACGATTAAAAGACATCTTGGCCAACGCCAAGGAAATGTTTCAACAGGAACTAGGAACCTTGAAAGGCGTCACCGCCTCAATAAAAGTGGAAGATGCGGCGATTCCCAAGTTTTTTAAGGCAAGGCCAGTGCCATACGCAATTCGTCCAGCAGTCGAGGCAGAGCTGGAGAATTTGGAAACGGCAGGCGTATTATCCAAGATAGATTGGAGCAAGTGGGCAACACCCATCGTCCCGGTCATGAAGAAAACGTTGAATAATGATAAATCTGAAGAACAGAGAAAAATTCGCATCTGTGGGGACTTCAAGGTGACTGTAAACCCGGTCCTTCACACGGTACTGTATCCTCTTCCGAGGATAGAAGATATTTTCGCCTCACTATCCGGAGGGAAACGTTTCACCAAAATTGACTTGGCACAGGCATATCTACAGATGGAGGTTGAAGAGGCCTCTAAAAAGTATCTCACGATAAACACACACAAAGGCCTGTACCAGTACAATCGACTGGTTTTCGGAGTAGCATCAGCTCCAGCTATCTGGCAAAGAGCTATGGAGCAAGCCCTCCAAGGGATTCCGGGGACTCAATGCTACCTAGACGACATCCTTGTAACAGGAGAAAACGACAACGAGCACCTTGCCAATTTGGAGCAGGTGCTCACTCGGCTGAGAGAACGGGGCCTACGAGCAAATCGCCCCAAGTGCGAATTTTTCCAGAAACAAATATATTGTGGCCACATAATTAACGAGGAATTGTTGCGTAAGTCACCTGAAAAAATTGAAGCAGTCATAAAAGCCCCAGCACCTGAAAATGTCTCACAATTAAGGTCGTTCCTGGGATTGATAAACTACTATCATAAATTTTTACCGAACTTGTCAACTCTTCTGCACCCTCTTAACGAACTGCTACAAACGGGAGTAATTTGGAAATGGAGCGAAGACTGTAAACGTGCCTTCCATAAATGCAAAGGCTTGATCACGTCCAAGGAATTTTTGGCTCATTACAACCCATCACTGCCAATCAGACTGGCGTGCGATGCATCCCCTTACGACGTAGGAGCGGTATTATCGCATAGATTCCCTGATGGCTCAGAGCGGCCGATTAGCTTTTGCGTCACGCTCATTGAACTCAGCTGAGCGTAACTATGCCCAGATCGACAGGGAAGCACTCAGCCTGGTATGGGGAGTGAAGAAATTCAACCATTACCTACACGGACAAAAATTTACCTTGTTGACTGACCATCAACCCCTCGTCTCCATATTCAACCCTAAAAAGGGTGTTCCCATTATGACAGCGCAAAGGCTACAGAGGTGGTCCCTTTTCCTAGGGGCACACCAATATGACATAGAATACAAAGGATCAAAACAGCATGGGAATGCTGACGGTTTACCGTGCCTACCGTTGCCAACGGTAGAAGAGGCACCTACAGTGGACCCAGTGGAGATGTTCCACTCAACCATAGTGGAATGTCTACCGGTAACAAATTCTGCCATTGAAAAGGAAACGAGAAATGACCCGACTCTCTCATGAGTCTACGATTTAACGGTTTGGGATGGCCAGCACATGGCGAACCACTGTTGCCAGCATTCTCGCAAAGAAGAGAACAGCTGTCAGTGTGCCGAGGAACCTTGATGTGTGGATCCAGAGTGGTGATTCCACCCATACTCCAGGATAAAGTGCTAAAGGAGCTTCACGAGGGGCATCTGGGTGGAGTGAAAATGAAGAACCTAGCCAGAGCGTTTGTGTGGTGGCCAGGTATCGATGGAGACATCGAAGAAATGACCAAGAGCTGCAAACGCCCCACCACAAGCCCCTCTACATCCATGGGAGTGGCCCTCATCTCCATGGCAAAGGGTACATTTCGACTTTGCTGGTCCATTTATGGACTCGATGTTCTTAATCGCGGTTTATGCACACTCCAAGTGGCCGGAGGTAATAAAGATGTCCTCCACCACCACGGAAAAAACCATCACAGTATTAAGGACCATATTTGCCAGGAATGGGCTGCCTGAACAGATCTGTTCTGATAATGGACCGCAATTTGTGTCCGAAGAATTCAGAAAGTTCTTAAAAAAACAATGGGGTTAAGCACTACACGTCCGCCCCATACCACCCCACCGCCAATGGATTGGCTGAAAGGTTTGTTCAGACCTTCTAAGAAGACCATAAAGGCCATGGGTAATGAAGACATAAATCTACAGCATAAGGTAGATAACTTCTTGTTTGCATATAGGAATGCAACACGTGGTTACGAACCAAACTCCCGCCATGATGTTCTTCAATAGAAGCCTAAGATGCCGGCTGGATTTGATCAAGCCAAACATCAGAAGGGACGTGGAGAACCGACAATTTCAAGGCATGAATGAAAGGCCAACTAGAACCTTCCAGATAGGTCAACAAGTTTTGGCCTGGGACTACCGTACTGAGAAATGGCAGCCTGGAACTATTTGCACACGACTAGGACCGTTGATGTATACTGTGGACATTGGAGAAAGCATAATAAGGCGCCATGCTGACCAGATCATAAGAGTCATCCGAAAAGGGACAACCTACACCACAACTCTATACGCCTAATGAAGCAGAGATACCCATAGTATCTACCTCCGATCCAGTGATACTGGAACCAGATGAACCCGACACTGGCATTCAAGCCGAATCGACCTTGCCAAAAGAACCCACTACACCACCAAAAACTACTACACCACCGAGGCGTTATCCGGACCGAGTCAGGAAGCCTCCAGAGAGACTGACTTATAATTGATTAACTGCAGCAAATGTGTAGATTATTGTTCTTGTAACATGTTCATTAATGATTACTTAAAATATTACGTACTGGTTGTCTAAAAGGGGAGGAATTGTGGTGTATGTGCCTTTAAGAGCCCCCTGTGTACTGTAATGCCGGTAATGGCCACTCGGTCTATATAAGCCTGTATAGTGTCTTGTATCTATTAGTTCACCTCCAGACTTTGTTCAGTAAATACCTGTGAAACCAACTCCTGCATTCCGTGTCTCCATTAACACACGGATACAACACCATCAATGTGCAGGTGTTCAGTGAAGAGCATCCTTTTAACACGTCTGCGTTTATCTCAATGAACCTCTTTCCCCTTTCCCCACCAAAATTTGGGCTGTTTCTTCTTTCTTAATTAGTTTCTGATTTTTAAAAATAATTCATAGGGTCGCACTTGCCTAGTCCTCAGTATTTTTGAATCTTCGATCATGCTGAACTTGATCATTCTGTTGTTGCTGAATCCTAAGAGTGCTGAAACTTTTATTTCCTGAATGGTGTCTGGTCTGTTGATGTGCACTGGTCAAGAAGCAGTCAAGCATTCACCAAATCAGACTATGAACCCCCTGGCTCTTCCTAATTTATATTTGATTGATTGAAGTTGTCCATTAAAATAACTTTCCTGTTCTCGCATGCCCTTCTTGTGTCTTCATCGAGCAAACTGTCTTTCTTCTTATGCTGATCTGGTGATCTGCCGCATAACCCTAATGTTAGCTTTGCCTTTCACATTAAAGATGTCTAATCAGAATACTTCACTGTATAACTTTCTAACTCCCACAGGATTAACTTCATTCATCTCTCAGGTGTCCCTGATATATATAGGATGATACAACCTCTGTTTTTTGTCTGCTCTATCTTTTCTGAATAATCTACAACCCGGTATGTTGTAATTTTTTTTACCATCCTCTGGATTCAGCATGTTCTCACTTGCTTCATGGTGGTCTGCAGTCCCGATGAGCAGTTGTGCACAGATACGGCTAGTGGACTTCGCCACAGTTGCTACCAGACTTTGCAGGGTGTTATGCACGGCAACAAATGGCTCCAGAAGGCAATTGCACTAAAAAAGCAATCTTTTATGTGCAGCCCACACTACTTGTAGTGTATGTACCTTTAAGAGAGAACTACTTTTACAGCTCCTGTATACTGTAGTACCGGCAGTGACCACACCTGTATATAAGCCTTGAGCATGCCTCTGTACCCCAGTCTTGAGACTACCCTACTCCAGTAAACACCCGTTGATTGTTAAGTTACAGCATCCGTGTAGTTATTTGAAAACATCATACTCTCAGAATCACGGATCTAACAGTGGCGACGAGTGTCGATTCGAATCTACCTGCAACTCTGCATTTCCCTTCGAGGATTCGCTCCGGGAGGGCGGTGGAAGAAAGTCGAGGCCAGAAGCACGGGCGTCGACCACGAGCAACCGCCTAGTCGTCCGGCAGAGAGTGAACATCGCAGGGGAGGCTGTTGAGAGCCGGGCTTGGTTCCCCAGCCACGACGATCCAGCAACAGACTGACAACAGGTACAGCGCAGACCCTTCCCAGACAGCGGCGGCTGGAGCCGACCGACGGCAGAGAAAAAAAGCCGAGCAGCGTCGACGGGTAAGAGAGAGGGTGAAGCGCACAGGGCGCAGCCGGGAGTTGAAAACCGAGCGGTGTCGAGGAAAAACAAAAACAGAGAGAGAGAGAGGGTAAAGCAGCAGCCGGGTTCAGGACCAAGCGGCGGAAACGAGAAAGGCGCACAGGAGAAGGCGCAGAGCACAGCCAGGGCTCAAGGACTGAACAGCGTCCGCGGGGAGAAGGGAGAGCGCGGGAGACGCCATTGAGCCGCGGAGAAGCAGGGAGAGCGCGGGAGATGCCATTTTTAGAAGCCGCAGCGGAGAAGAAGGGCGAGCGCGGGAAGAAAGGAAAGCGCGGGAGACGCCATTTTGTGCCGGCGGAGAAGAAGGGAGAGCGCGGGAGATGACATTTTTGACAGTTAAATCACACCCAGGGATGCCAAAGAGTGGCAGTATCTCTGCGTTCGACAATGAAGTCGAAGATTGGGCGACATGTGGAACGCATTGAGGTGTACTGCAGGGCGAATGAAGTGCCAGATGCTAGGAAAGCACTGGTTTTGTTAAATTCCATGGGTGCAAAAACTTATGGCTTACTGCGAAACCTAATAACCCCAGAGAAGCCCGTGGATAAGAATTTCGGAAGCATAGTAGAAATCCTACAGGACCACTTAAACCCCACACCGCTGCTGATAGCAGAAAGATTTAAGTTCCACAAACGGAACCAGCGTAAAGACGAAAGTAATGCTGAGTACTTAACGGAACTGCGCAAGCTATCGAAACACTGCCAGTTTGGAGTGGGACTAGCAGATACGTTAAGGGACAAGTTTGTGTGTGGGCTTCAAAGTGAAGGAACCCAGAGACAGCTTCTATCAGAAAAGGATCTTACGCTGGACAAGGCTTTCAGCATGGCAGTATCACACGAAGCAGCCGCAAGGGGCGCTGCAGAGATACAATGGAGACCACAAGAATATGGCACCAATGAAATGTCATATGGAACAGGGAAGTGTTATCGCTGCGGCAGAACAACACACGACCAGAAGGATTGTTGGTTCAAGGACCAAGTGTGCAGACAGTGTGGAAAAGCAGGACACATAGCAAGAGTCTGCAGGTCAGGGAAGAAAACCAACAGCAAGAAATCTCCACAGGAGAAGTACAAAAAGGTACATAAGGTGATGGACAGTAGTTCAGACGAACAGAAAAGTGATATCCGGAAGGAAGGAGCTGGGTTGTCTGAAACTACATAAGGTAACCAAAATGGAGGATCACCAGACTATCTGGGTCACACTCAAGATAGACGGAGTCCAAGTGAAAATGGAATTGGACACAGGATCAGCCCTAACAGTCATAAACCAAAGGGACTACAAGCGGCTATTTTCACACATACCCTTGAAAGCTACAGAGATTGTCTTGAAGACGTACACGGGGCAAAAAGTCTACCCCAAAGGAAAAATAAGGGTGAAAGTGATATACAAAGGCCAGGAAATACCTAAAATGGACCTATATGTATTGCCAGATGGAGGACTAACACTACTAGGACGTGAATGGTTCCGGAAGATACAGCTAGATTGGCATTCCATACAAGCACTGACTAGATGCCAAAAAGGATGACGACGTCACACCTGGACGACTGTCAAAAATGCTAACTGACGCAAATGAAGTGTTCCAGGAGGGACTCAGAACACTAAAAGGCATAACAGCAACGATTAAAATAGAGGAAAATGCAAGGCCAAAGTTTCGTAAGGCCAGACCAGTGCCTTATGCGATCAGACCAGCCGTCAAAGCAGAGCTGGAAGGGTTGGAACGTTCAGGTGTACTGCCCAAAGTAGACTGGAGCGAGTGGGCTACACCCATCGTTTCTGTAATGAAGAGGTCATTGAGTAATACGCCTGGGGAACCAAAGAAGGTCCGCATCTGTGGGGATTTTAAGGTGACCGTGAACCCAATCCTTCACACGGTACAATATCCGCTTCCACGAATTGAGGATATTTTCGCCTCGCTATCTGGAGGTAAACGCTTCACCAAAATTGATCTAGCCCAGGTGTACTTGCAAATAGAAGTAGAAGAAGCCTTGAAACAATACCTCACGATCAACACTCATAAAGGTCTCTATCAATACAACCGGCTGGTGTTCGGGGTAGCATCGGCTCCGGCTATTTGGCAAAGGGCGATGGATCAAGTCCTGCAAGAGATTCCAGGGACCCAGTGTTATTTGAACGACATCCTGGTCACGGGCGAAAATGACAGTGATCAACTTGCCAACCTGGAGAAGGTGCTCACTAGATTAAAGGAATATGGGCTACGAGCTAATCGTCACAAGTACGAGTTTTTCCAGAAGCAGATCTCGTATTGTGGCCACGTTATCGATGAAGAGGGGATACATAAGTCCCCTGAAAAGATTGAGGCAGTAGTCAAGGCTCCAGCACCGGAAAATGTGTCACGACTGAAGTCGTTCCTCGGGCTGGTAAACTACTATCATAAGTTCTTGCCAAATTTTCTACGGTATTACACCCACTGAACACCCTACTGCAAACAGGGGTACCATGGAAGTGGAATGACGAACGTAAACGAGCTTTCCAGAAGTGCAAAGAATTGACCACATCAAAAGAGGTGTTGGCCCATTTCAACCCAGCATTACCAATTTGTTTGGCATGTGATGCATCACCCTACGGTATTGGAGCGGTGCTGTCGCACAAATTCCCAGACGGGTTGGAGAGGCCAGTAGCCTTTGCGTCAAGGTCACTAACCTCAGCCGAGCGCAGCTACGCCCAGATTGACGGAGGCCCTCAGCCTAGTATGGGGAGTAAAAAAATTCAACCACTATCTGCATGGGCAGATGTTCACCTTGCTGACTGACCACCAACCATTTGTCTCCATCTTTAATCCAAAGAAGGGCGTTCCGGTGATGACTGCACAACGGTTACAAAGATGGTCCCTTTTTCTAGGGGCGAACCAAAATGAAATAGAACATAAAGGCTTGAAACGCTGATGGGCTATCACGCTTGCCACTGCCTACTGTGGAGGAAGCACCAGCAGTGGACCCTATCGAGATAATTTATTCGCCAATAATTGAACGATTGCCAGTAACTAACACGGATATAGAGAAGGAGACCCGCAATGATCCGACACTGTCTCGGGTATATGATTTGACGGTGAGGGGATGGCCAACACATGGCGACTCACTGTTGCCAGCATTCTCATCCAGAAGAGAACAGCTGTCAGTATGCCAGGGGACAGTGATGTGTGGATCCCGAGTGGTGATTCCACCCAAGTTAAGGGAGAGAGTGCCAAATGAGCTTCATGAAGGCCATCTGGGAGCGGTGAAAATGAAAACCATTGCTAGGGCTTATGTGTGGTGGCCGGGGATCGATCAACAAATCGAGGACCTAACCAAGAGCTGCTCAGGATGCCAGAAGGTCTAAAATGCACCACCACATGCCCCTCTACACCCATGGGAGTGGCCCTCCTCTCCATGGCAACGGGTGCATATTGATTTTGCTGGTCCATTCATGGACTCAATGTTCTTAATAGCAGTGGATGCTCACTCGAAATGGCCTGAGGTGATAAAAATGTCCTCAACCACTACCGAGAAAACGATTGCAGTCCTACGGACCATATTTGCCAGGAACGGCTTGCCAGAGCAGATTTGCTCTGATAATGGACCACAGTTTGTGTCCGAAGAGTTTCGGAAATTTATGAGAAGGAATGGGGTAAGGCATTACACATCCGTATCATCCAGCCACAAATGGATTGGCTGAGAGGTTCATACAAACCTTTAAAAAGGCGATAAAGGCCATGTGCGACGATGAAATTCCACTACAGCATAAGGTGGACAATTTCCTATTAGCCTACAGAAATGCGACACATGCAGTTACCAACCAGACCCCGGCCATGATGTTCTTTAACCGAAGGTTGAGATCTCGTCTGGATTTGCTCAGACCAAATGTGCGAAGAAATGTTGAGGATAAACAATTCCAGCACATAAGTGAGAAGCCGACAAGGAGCTTCAATGTAGGACAACCAGTCTTGGCCCGTGACTACCGAACAGAGAAATGGCAACCCGGAACGATATGCACAAGGCAGGGGCCATTAATGTACACAGTGGATGTTGGGGAGAACATTGTGAGACGCCACGTCAATCAGATCGTAGCATCACAGGAACGAGTCAACCTGATGTCTCGAGTAGATGGGGATGAACCCGACATACCGGTAGCATCTACCTCAGAACCAGTAGCAGTGGAAACTGATGAACTAACCGACGAAAAGGGGCCAGAATCGCCTCTGCACCAAGAACAAGAACCTCAGGAAAGGTGCTATCCAGAAAGGATCAGGAAGCTGCCCCAAAGACTGAATATATAAATGGACTATTTTTGTTTAATGTGCATGTTAAAGTGGTAATTGTTATTTGAATATTATGGGTACTGCTAATCTAAAAGGGGAGGAATTGTAGTGTGTGTACCTTTAAGAGAGAACTACTTTTACAGCTCCTGTATACTGTAGTACCGGCAGTGACCACACCTGTATATAAGCCTTGAGCATGCCTCTGTAACCCCAGTCTTGAGACTACCCTACTCCAGTAAACACCTGTTGATTGTTAAGTTACAGCATCCGTGTAGTTATTTGAAAACATCATACTCTCAGAATCACGGATCTAACACTACTCTTCACTCGTGCTATGTGATTCACTTGATGCTACTTCCTTGACATTATATTTTAAATCTCCCAAAGCTATTGTATTCTGCTGGTGCTTGCGACAGGTGGAGTGTGACTTGGGCTATGGCAAGGCGTTGGCCTCTTTAATTTCCTTCAGAGCTTCAGTTATTTCTAATGGACACCTATAGAAGCAGAAAGGGAATATATGTTAGAATGCTGCTACAGAATGTCCATTGAAACAGTACTTGCCTGAGAATTAACTTTATTTTATAGTATTGTACTTGACTGTATACATGTGTATGAGTGATTGAATAGTAGGAGAAAAAAATCAGGGGAAAGATGGTGCCAGGCCACAGCTTGGGAAGACCTCTGGCTTCATCTTGCGCCACTCCCTTTCAGCTCTTGGCCATAATAATATCCAGAGTGGTATCCTTAGATGTTGATGGGGCTGGAAATTTTGGGGGGGTGCACAATTTGGATTGTAGTGCCTGACATTAGGAAGCCAACAGATTGCCTCACGGTCACAATTTCTGCCCCAATCTTCCCAGAAACTGCCCCAAAAGGGCTGGAAATGCAGTGGAAAATCCAGCCTGCAATGTGGAGATACTGGAAGTTTGAATAGCACATATAGTGACATCCAGGTGCCCCATCCTCCATCTAAGTGTAAGTAAGTAATGAGCATGCATCATGTAACTTATTATTTTGGCAATAATTTTTTCAGGGACTCTGGGGAGCATGCCTTTTGGCATCCCATGCGCTATTTCCTTGACACAGGTACAACACAGCTTAATTAAAAAAATTTCCCCACTCCCTCTGACTGTGAGCTTTCATTGCTGAGTTAACATTTGGATAGATAATGAGCCCCAATCTATAAGTTGAAACTCAAAGGAACGTGCCTAATTTGGGCAGGCACAAATCGTATAGTGCATCTTTTTTGCCACCTCTGATCACTTTATAAATTCCACTCGTGTTTCATAATTAAGGGTTTCAGAGATTCAATTACTGATGTGGAGTCTCACTCCATGGGAACACAATTTGGAGAACCAGGCACAGTCTAGCAAACTTGATTTACAGTGCTCCCAATTTTTCGATCATTCCATCTGTTCTCTGATCGAGGAAAGTTCCACGCCAGGAGCAGTCTCAAAGAATTACCTGAATGGTTCTTGGAAAAATCCATGACTTAATGCTAATATGACTATTTTGTTGTTGCATCAAATATCACTAGACTTAAAATGGTGTCCTGTTGCATGTTATTCTATGCACATTTTGTTTATTTTGCTGATCATAATTTACTTCAGTTGCTGTAAGACTAAAATGTACCAGATGCAGGGTAGAATGAAAAAGACAAAAATATTGAACAACTTTTCCATTAACACATTACATTGCAGAAAACGCTGATGTTCTGTTTTCGTTCCTTTTTTGAACTGCATACGAAACAACATAAAAAATGGAGGAAACTTTTCTATTGGGATAACAATGCCACTACAGTTTGTGCCACAGCAGATTCATTTTCATCCTAAAAATTGGACCCAAAGAAGGGGTTGCTCCTTATTTGTGATTAAAATCCAGTGGCAAGGGAATATAACATTGCAGCTATGCAGGGTGGGTAGGTGAACCACTTTCGTTTACTTTCCCCTCCCTTTGTTTTTTCCTGTTCTTTGGCAAAGTTACTAGCTAAGTTTCAGTGTTAATACAGCAAGCAGATTCTTGCTAACCATATGACAGGAATCCATGAAACCAATTCTTAGTCAGTTTTAGCAACAGAAACTTCTTAACATGACTGTCAGATGTTGCACATGTTGACCCCAAATTTCCTTGGGCCCTGAGACTTGAAGGGGTGGGGAGGGGGCTGGGATGTGGAAGGTAAGTCAGGCACAAGAGGCCTGGCAGGGACTGGAAATTTGGCAGGATCTGAAAATGTTGGAACTCTGCCCAAAAGAGGAAGCAGCAAAACTTTTTGTTGGGGCTTGGAGCGGGCAGTTCTTCTATCCCAAACATAGGCCATTATGCCAGAAGAGGTAAGCCTGGTAGGAGGGCTTTGTGATGTTGTAATTCCCGTGGCTCCTGTCTTCTTTCTGTCCCGGAAGCTGGAAACAACCTGTTGTGCAGGCTGTTTTAGGGCTAATATCACCAATAACAATTTCTAGTCTCCTGTTAGAAAATGTTTGAAATGCACAGCAGGTTGATCAGCATCTGAAATAAACAAAGGCAGGTTAATGTTTGGATGTGACCCTTTATCAAAACATGGTTATACAGTTTTGTTTCAGCAATCCTTATTCCTCCTGAAGCTATCTTGAATACAGAATGTACTGCTGCTTGGATTGTTGTAGGTGTGTGTTGTAAGAGATTAATATTCACAGATTAACATGAGTCGGGGGCTTCCCGCGGGTGTAAGCCCCCGATCTGCACTTACCTAGCGCGCCGGCCGTTGAGCTGTGGGCCCCCGTGGAATTCCGATCCTGGGCCTGCTCCAGCTGCCGGCATGCAGTGCTTGCGTATCCCAGGGGCGCAGTTAGTTCGATGCGTCCGCTGGGATCACGTGGGCCATGGGGAGCCAATCGGAGCAGGGAATGCTCCATTCATAAGTATGACAGGAAGAGCTGTCAAAACTTATAAATACTACGGGCCCCAAAACATCACTAAATCTTCAAATAATTTTTTTTTTTTAATCACATTTTTTAAATAAACTATAAATTACATGAAATAACTATTTTAAACAATTTAAATTTTTGAAAAAAATAATTTTATTTTCTAACTGAGCTAAAAATAAACTTACCTTTCTTTAATGTATTTAAAAATAATAAACTTGTGGAAAAAATGTTTTAATTTTAATTAATTCACCACTTACCTTGTAAAAAGCAGGCCTTACGCCTGCTTTTTAAATGTGTAACTTCTGGAGACTTGCCCTCCCGGGAAAACCTGTATATAAATTTTTTTTAAAAAAACGTAAGTTCGATGCACACGTGCAGCCTCTCCCGCGCACGCGTTCGAACTCTGAACCCCTTCTTTCAGGGGAATGGAAGTGCCGGTTTCCCGCGCATGCGCAATGCATGCAGGAAACCGGCACTTCCATTTGGGCCTACGTGTGAGTACCCCGTGCGTACTCACCCGTGGAGACTCGAAGTTCTGGGCCATCGACTTATTTAGGGTTATATTTCCTGGATGTTATAAAAGTATATTGAATTCCTAGTTATTTTTTAGCTTGAAAAGGCAATACAGATGGCTCTAACGTCCTGGAAAATACACCAAATAAAGTATGCAAAATTGAACTTTTCCTCGAAATTAAATCTCATGCTTTCTGTATTCACGGCTCCCTCAGTAAGGTCTAAATCCACAACTTTTGAAAACAGTACTTCTGTGTACGTCTAAGTTTTTTTTCTGTCATAAATGTGATGAAATTTTGGGTAAAAGTGCAGATTAAGTTATGACGAGCCCATGTCACATTGGATTGTCTTTTTTTGTTTTAACAGTTCAGAAGGCTATATTTAGCTTGGCTCATTTGGTAGCACTTTCACCTGTTATAAGGTTATGGGGCCAAATAATTTAACTGGGGCCAAATAATTTAACATTGACATAAGCGAATAATCAAGATTGATACTTCAGTACAATAATGATGGGAGTTTTACATTGTTGAAGGTGTTGTGTTTTAATGAGATGTTAAACCAAGGCCCTAGTTCAGTCTGCTAGGTGAAGGATTACTCCAAGAAGTATGGAGTGTGAAAGGGCCATTCAGTCTGTCAAGTCTACTGCTCCCAGTGGACCATGTGCAATTTTCATCATCCTGGATTAAAACATTTCTGAGGATATAGGTGTTGCTGGTGAGGCCGGCATTTATTGCCCATCCTTAATTGCCCTTTAGAAGGTTGTAGTGGGTTTTCTCCTTAAACTGCTGTAGTCTATATGGAATAAACACAGAAAATGCTGGAAATACTCAGCAGGTTAGGCAGCATCTGTGGAGAGAGAAAAAGTTAACGCTTCAGGTCAATGATCTTTCGTCAGAACTCAGTCTATATGGTGAAGGTACTCCCACTACGTTGTTAGGTAGGGAGTTCCAGGATTTTGACCCAGCAACGATGAAGGAACAGCAACAAATGTCCAAGTTGGGATGGTGTGTGACTTGGAGGTGGTGTTCTCATGCGCGTGGTGGCCTTGTCCTTCTGGATGGTGAAGGCTGCGAGTTTGGGAGGTTCTGCCAAAGGAATCTTGGTGACTTACTGCAGTGCATCCTGTAGATAGTATAAATCAAACTAAGGTGCGCTAGTGGAGAATGGTGTGGATGTTTAAGGCAGTGGGTGGGGTGGTATTGAGCTTCTTGAGTGTTGCAGCTGGACCCATCCAGACAAGAGGAGAGCATTCCTGACTTGCCTTGAAGGTGGTGGAGAGGCTTTGGGAGTTAGGATGTGTGAGGCACTCTCCACAGAACACCCAGTCTCTGACCTGTTCTAGCAGCCAAGGTATTTGTGGCTGTTCCAGTTGAATTCCTGGTTAATAGTGACCCCCAGGATGTTGGTGGGGATTCAGCAATGGTAATGCCATTGAATGTCATGGGGAGGTGGTTATGCTCTCTCTTGAAGATGGTCATTGTCTAGCATTTGCAGCATGAATGCCACTTACCACTTATCAGCCCAAGCCTGGATGTTGTCCAGGTCATGCTGCATGTGGGCATGGACTGTTTCCTTATCTGAGGAATTGCGAATGGAGCTAAACACTGCAACCATCAACAAACGGCCCTAATTCTGACCTTATGATGGAGGGAAAGTCATTGATGAAGCAGCTAATGAGAGTTTGCCCCAGGATGATGCCCTAAGGAATGCCTACAGCGATGTCCTGGGGAAGATAGATTTTTGTTAGGCAAGGGTATTAAGGGTTACGGAACCAAGGCAGGTAGATGGAGTTAAGATCAGTGATGATCTAACTGAATGGCAGAACAGGCGTGAGTGTCTGAATGGCCTACTTCTGCTCAGATGAGATTATTAGCCTCCCAACAACCACAATCATCTTATGACTTCAGCACCTGGAGAGTTTCTCCCCCACCCTGATCTGGATTAATTTCAGTTTTACTGGCGCTCTAATGTTGTGAATTTTCAAATGCATGAAGTAATCATGGGGTAGATTTCCCCCGGTGCGATTCTCTGTATTCGTCCGCACAATAATGCTGCTAGGAGGTTCGGTCCATTTGAGGACTGGGTCTCATGAACAGAGGGCCAATGTGCTGTGGCGCCGAACAATTTTGTGAATATTATTTCTGTGACCAGATACCACCCAAACATTATTAAGTGCAAATCCTTTCTTTGCCATAGGGTGGATAAGAGGAATCATGATACCCACATGGGTACCATCTGCAACATCTTGCACTCAAGGGAACTCTGCTATCTGCTGAAAGCTCTGTGTCCTGTCCACCAGATGCTTATTTTCTACAAGGAAAGTAATGAAGTAATAAAACATAGCATTTGCTCAGATGTCCCCAGTGGGGCCTTGGAAGGATCCATGAGCAAGAAAGCTTCGTACAGTGATAATCTTCACTTCTACAGGAACAACTGTCCCTGTTCCAGAAGTTATGTGCAAAGGTAGGTCTCTGACATTTCCATGCATATGTGGAGGGGTTTATAAACGCAGGCCCTGGGGTAGTGATGCACCCTGACCGAGCATCACGGGTGGCTTTGGACCTACATAAGTTGGCTTCTCAGGAGCTCTTCGTCATCCGCAGTATATCTCCTGTTCGGAACCCAACAAGGAATGCCTCTGCTCACCACTTTGTATAGTGGGATTTGAATGCAAACAAAGATACTGAAACAAAAATACAGAAATGACCGCAGCCCCATCAAAATCAGCTAATGCACGGGGCAGTAAAGTTGTCCCAGAAAAGTGTAAAAATGAAGGTCCTAAAATTCTTTGAGCCCCACTCCACTGCTGGAACTGCAACCGACCAGGACTTCCCACAATCTCCTTTTGATATTTTACTCTGACCCAATCATACGAATGGGGCCATTTACATAAAGGTGGGGGGAGGGGCAGGCATTGGCATTATTTATGGGTGCTCCATTGGGGGATGGGGTGGACTACTGCGACTGAAAATATTGATTTATTTTTTAAAACATGACCTCCATTGTTTTGTTGCAGCTTTAGTAATAGCAATCAATTGCTCTGTTTGCCCAATAGAAATATCTGACCGTGGTGAGAGGGGCAGCGAGCCAGTGCAAACACATCCTGCCCCAAATTCCGATTTGTGTATGCTCCAGTATCCCAGTGTTGGGGCCTAACAATCAACTAACAGGTCATCTATCTACCTTAAGAAGCCTGCTTGATCATATCTGGTCCAGTTATCCGTGATGTGCTAAATTTAATTGGGCAGGCAGCATGTTCACTCATTACTTGCAGTGGAGAATTCCAGCGAGGGCTCACATTTAGATGATTATTCAATGGCAATGAGGCCACTGAATAATCATCTAAATGCGGTCCCTTACTCGAATTCTCAGCTGCAAGTAAGGAACTGCTGCAGCATACTGCTTGCAGAGCTGCATTGAAAAATACCATTCAGCAAATTGGGCGTACCCAATGTGAGGCTACATGCTTGATTTCCCAAACCTTACCTATTTCCTGTGAGACACCTCAGCATTGGCAGTCAGACCCTCGGAAAATGTATCTTATAAAGTAGAATTCAAAACACCATATGGACTGCAGCGGTTCAAGAAGGTGGCTCACCACCATCTTCTCAAGGGCAATTAGGGATGGGCACTAAATGCAGGCCTAGCCAGCCAGCGATGCCCACATCCCATCAATGAATTAAAAAAAAAAAAAATTGTACAAAACTATGAAAACACGTTTTAACATGATTGAGCAGAGTCAACACGGATTTATGAAAGGGAAATCATGTTTTGACATCTGTTAGACCTTTTTGAGGTTGTAACGAGCAGACTAGATAAGGGGGAACCAGTAGATATAGTGTATTTGGATTTTCAAAAAGCATTCAATAAGTTGCCACACAAGAAGTTATTACACAAAATTAGGGCTTATGGAATTGGGGGTAATATATTAGCATGGATTGAGGATTGGTTAACGACACAAAACAAAGAGTAGGAATAAATGGGTCATTTTTGGATTGGCAGGCTGTAATTAGTGGGGTACCGCAAGAATCAGTGCTTGGGCCTCAGCTATTTACAATCTATATCAATTACTTAAATGAGGGTACCAAGAGTAACATATACAAGTTTGCTGACAATACAAAGTTTGGTGTGAAAGTAAGCTGTGAGGAGGACACAGGCCTGGAATTTGCGCTCAGCAGTGAAGTGAAGGTGTTCGCTGCTGGCCCCGAAGTATGCTTCGCACAAGGATCGCGCGATCCCTGTGTCAAAGTTCGGGTTTTCTGACCTTCAATTCAAATCAACAGAAGTTAATGGGGATTCCCTTGTGCGAACAGCTGTGACGTCAACAGGCTTTCTAAGTAGCCAATCGAAATGCAGAATTCTCACAGACCGTGAACAAGGAAGTGAGTAAGCTCTTAAAATTCTAACTTTTTAAAAATGTTAGAGCAAAACAAAGATTGGGGCTCTCACATGGGGGAAAAGGCAAACCTGAAATAAAGCTGGACAATTTTTTTAATTAAAACTTTTTTTTGAAAAGTTTCTTTAATTTTAATATTAAAATGGACAAATTTCACACTGCACAAAATTTTAATTAGTTGTCCAGGCCCTTTAACATTTGTTTAGCAGTAATAACATTGTCAAAACCCCAATTACACCTAATCCCTTTGGGTCTAACTTTTAGTTGGAAATTTAACCGCGTACTTGCTGCGGAAGAGGCAAAGTTTTCATCAGTTTCCCAGATTTGACTGATTACACAGATTGCCGGCTCGGTGGGGGCGGGGACACTGTGCAGTCTGTTCAGAGCCGTCATTGATGACTGCAACTTCAGGATTTCCACATGCGCCTGCGCCAAATCCTGAAGTTGCGGCCGTTTCAAAGGCAGAATGACGTCGGACGCTGCCAGTTTGCCATCATCCCGGCCACAAATTCCGGGCCAAAGAGTCTGCAAAGGGATATAGACAGGTTAAGTAAGTAGGCAAGAACATGGCAGATGGAATATAACGTGAAGTGTGAAGTTATCCACTTTGGTAGGAAAAGCAGAATACTTTTTTAAAAGGTGAAAGACAGGGTAATCTTGGTATTCAGAGGGACCTGGGTGTCCTTACACACGAATCACAGAAAGTTAACATGCACATTCAGCAAGCAATTGGGAAAGCAAAGGGATTGGAGTACAAGAGCAAAGAGGTCTTCCTATAATTGTACAGGGCTTTGCTGATACCACACCTGGAGTACTGTGCACAGTTTTGGTCGTCTTACCTAAGGAAGGATATACTTGCCTTAGAGTGAGTGCAACAAAGGTTCACCAGACTGATTCCTGGGATGAGGGGATTGTCCTATGAGGAGAGATTGAGTAGACTGGGCCTATATTCCCTGGAGTTTGGAAGAATGACAGGTGATCTCATTGAAATATAAAAAAAATCTTAGGGCTTGACAGGGTAGATGCTGGGAGGTTGATTTCCCCTGGCTGGGGAGTCTCGAACTAGGGGTCACAGTCTCAGAATAAGAGGTCAGCTATTTAGGACTGAGATGAGGAGAAATTTCTTCACTCAAAGGGTGGTGAATCTTTGGAATTCTCTACCCCAGAGAGCTGTGGATGCTCAGTTGTTGAGTATATTCAAGACAGAGATCGATAGATTTTTGGACACTAAGGGCATCAAGGGATATGGGGATAGTGCGGGAAGGTGGAGTTGAAGTAGAAGATCAGCCATGATCTTATTGAATGGCAGAGCAGGCTCAAAGGGCCAAATGGCCTACTCCTGCTCCTGTATCTTATGCTCTTATGTTTTCAAGATGTAGCACTTTCTAAATAAACTAAAAATTATGATTATGTTCATTTTTCATATTTATGAATCTATCACAGTGGTTCTCAAACCTCAAACCTTTTTGGTTGAAGGACCTCTTGGACCTCTCTTCAAATTGATTAGTAATCACGGACTCCAGAGGGACCCTTTTTCAAATTAATTAGTAATAATGGACCCCCCCCCCCCCAAGTCTAAATTACAATGCTATATAATACTCATGAAAGTGCTGCATATAAAGAGTGTTTTAATAATGCTTTAAAGAAAACAGGTATTTACTTACAGACATCAGTGCGATGGGTATTACGCAGCAACAGATGGCCACTATTAGCCACTTAGTGCTGGACAATTTTCAAAGCCGTCAGTAGGCTGGCCAAGATGAGTGAGTGCACATGCTGGGATGCTGTTGGAAGCATGACACTCTGCCATACTGTACCATTGGCATATTCTGTAACAGCTGCACTGTGGGATTGAACGTGTTTGCATGAACACATTCAGGCACATGTTTGAAGGGCCCCGCAGGCACTCTGATCATGTGTCAGGAGGATGGCACAAGGTTGCGGCGCCAGCGAGAGGAATCGGCTCGACTGGCAGGGAGTGCTTGTTGCAAAGTGAGAGTGAGCTGTGGGCCTCTGTGAGGAAAGGATTTGGTTCAATTTTTGCATGTTCTAAATGAGAAACTTGTACTGACTAATTCAAATGAATGAATTTCCAAGTAAAATAAATGACAAATTTAAAGAGGATTGCACAACTGCCGTAGATTGGTGGGGGGGGTGGAGTGAGGGTTAATGCAAGGAAGAGTCTGAAACTCACTTGTCCTTCCAGCTGAAGAAAGGTGCATGAAGCTGATTGACATGACAAGGGAGGAAACAAAAGAAATGATGAAAACAAGGCTGCCTGCACAATGCGAGATTAAGATTGGTGCAAAACACTAGTTCTCCTCCCTCCCCCACACCCCAATAGATAGAGCAATGCATATCACTCTAAAATGCTGAATAAAGCTTTACACAAGTGCGTTAATTTACGATTGTCATAGTTAGTAGGAATCAAAATAATCACCAGTATTTTTTAGAAACATAGAAAAATAGGAGCAGGAGTAGGCCATTTGTCCCTTCGAGCCTGCTCCGCCATTCAATATTATCATGGCTGATCCTCTAGCTCAATACCATATTCCTGCTCTCTCCCCATACCCCTTGATGCCTTTTGCATCCAGAAATCTATCTATCTCCTTCTTAAATATATTCAGTGACTTGGCTTCCACAACCTTCTGTGGTAGAGAATTCCTCAGGTTCAACACCCTCTGAGTGAAGAAATTTCTCCTCATCTCAGTCCTAAATGTCCTACCCCGTACCCTGAGACTGTGACCCCTCGTTCTAGACCTCCCAGCCAGGGGAAACATCCTCCCTGCATCCGGTCTGTCGAGCCCTATCAGAATTTTATACATTTCAATGAGATCCCCTCTCATTCTTCTAAACTCTAGTGAATACAGGCCTAATCGACCCAATCTCTCCTCATATGACAGTCCTGCCATCCCAAGAATCAGTCTGGTGAACCTTTGCTGCACTCCCTCTATGGCAAGTATATCCTTTCTTCGGTAAAGAGACCAAAACTGCACACCGTACTCCAGGTGTGGTCTCACCAAGGCCCTCTATAACTGTAGTAAGATTTCCTTGCTCCTGTACTCAAATCCTCTTGCAATGAAGGCCAACATACCATTTGCCTTCCTAACTGCTTGCACCTGCATGTTTGCTTTCAGTGACTGGTATACAAGGACACCCTGGTCCCTCTGTACATCAACATTTCCCAATCTATCACCATTTAAATAATACTGTACCTTTCTGCTTTTTCTATCGAAGCGTATAACTTCACATTTATCCACGTTATACTGCATCTGCCATGTATTTGCCCACTCACTCAACTTGTCTAAATCACCTTGAAGCCTCTTTGCATCCTCCTCACAACTCACAATCCCACCTAGTTTTGTGTCGTCAGCAAACTTGGAAATATTACATTTGGTTCCCTCATCCAAATCATTGATACATATTGTGAATAGCTGGGGCCCAAGCACTGATCCCTGCGGTACCCCACTTATAACCGCCTGCCACACCGAAAAAGACCCATTTATTCCTACTCTCTGTTTTCTGTCTGTTAACCAATTTTCAATCCATGCCATCCCATCCAATCCCATGAGCTTTCATTTTACACACTAACCTCTTATGTGGGACTTTATCAAAGGCCTTCTGAAAATCCGAATACATCACATCCACTGGTTCTCCCTTATCTATTCTACCAGTTATATCCTCAAAAAAAAACTCTAGTAGGTTTGTCAAACACGATTTCCCTTTCATAAATCCATGTTGACTTTGCCTAATCCCATTGATATTTTCTAAGTGTCCTGTTATCACATCCTTTATAATAGACTAGCATTTTCCCTACTACTGATGTTAGGCTAACCGGTCTGTAGTACCCTGTTTTCTCTCTACCTCCTTTATTAAATAGTGGGGTTATATTTGCCACCCTCCAATCTGCAGGAACTGTTCCATAATCTATAGAATTTTGGAAGATGACAACCAATGCATCCACTATTTCCATGGCTACCTTGTTTAGTACTCTGGGTGCAGATTATCAGCCCCTGGAGATTTATTAGCTTTCAGTCCCATTAATTTCTCCAGCACATTTTTTTACTGATACTAATTTTGTTTTAATTCCTCCTTCTCACTAGACCTTTGGTTCTTTAGCATTTCCAGGAAGTTATTTGTGTCCTCTTCCATGAAGACAGAACCAAAGTATTTGTTTAATTGCTCGGCCATTTCCTTGTTCCCCATTTATAAATTCTCCTGTTTCTGACTGTAAGGGACCTACATTTATCTTCACTAATCTTTTTCTTTTTACATACTTGTAGAAGCTTTTACAGTCCACTTTTATGTTCCTTGCAAGTTTACTCTCATACTCTATTTTTCCCCTCTTAATCAATCTCTTGGTCCTTTTTTGCTGAATTCTAAACTGCTCCCAATCGTCAGGCTTGCTACTTTTTCTGGCAGCTTTATATTACTCCTCTTTGGATCTAATACTATCCTTAATTTCTTTTGTTAACCATGGTTGGGCCACTTTTCCTTTTGTGTTTTTGCGCCAGAAAGGAATGTATAACTGTTGCAATTCATGCATTCGTTCCTTAAATGTTAGCCATTGCCTATCCACCGTCATGCCTTTTAATGAAGCTCCCCAATCCATCATAGCCAACTCCCTCCTCATACCTTCGTAGTTTCCTTTGTTTAGATTTAGGACCCTAGTTTCGGATTGGACTATTTCACTTAACATGATGGCATTCTTCATTAAAATGGTATGGTCACTCTTCCCTAAAGGACCCCGCACAAGAAGATTATTAATTAACCCCTTCTCATTACACAATACCCAATCTAGGATAACCTGTTCCCTAGTTGGCTTCTCAATGTACTGGTCTACAAAACTGTCTCGTACACACTCCAGGAATTCATCCTCCACAGTATTATTGCTAATTTGGTTTGGCCAGTCTATATGTAGATTAATGTCACCCATGATTACTGTAGTACCCTTGTTACATGCATCTCTAATTTCCTGTTTGATGCCATCCCCTACATTACCTCTACTGTTTGGAGGCCTATATACAACTCCCACCAATGTTTTCTGCCCCTTGGTGCTTCTTCGCTCCACCCAGACTGATTCTCCATCTTAATTTTCTTAGCCAATATCCTTTCTCACAATTGCTCTGATTTCATCCTTTACTAACTACGCCACCCCACCTCCTTTTCCTTTTTGCCTGCCCTTCCTAAATATCGAATATCCTTGGATATTCAGCTCCCAGCCTTGGTCACCCTGCAGCCATGTCTCCGTAATCGCAATTATATTGTATCCGTTTTCATCTATTTGCGCTGTTAATTCGTCTACCTTATTACGAATGCTTCGTGCATTCAGATACAGTGCCGTTAGATTTGTCTTTTTAACATTTTTAGAAATCTTAACATTTTTTTGTACTTCTTCCGTGGCCCCCCCCCCCCCCACTGCTGGAGCCGCTCTGTGACCCCATATCCAACTCCGACCCCTCCTCGCTGGAGCCGCTCTGTGGCCCTCGATCCAACTCTCACCGCCCCCCCCCCCCCCGCCCGCTGCAGCTGCTCCATGGCCCCCGATTCAACTCAGACCCCACCACTGCACCGCTCCATGGCCCCTGAGCCGAGTTGGAACCCCCCACACCCTCTCTGCTGCAGCTGCTCTGTGGCCTTCAAGCCAACTTGGACACCTTGCAAGCTGAGTATGTTTCTTCAGGTTGCAGCAGCGAATCAGTCCTCCAGTACAATCAAAGCAGCTGAGCACATCACCTATTGCCTCTGGGACTACAAGTCCAGTAAGATCAGTTAAAGTGTCACCAGCAGAGGAAAAAAGGTTGAAATCCAATCCCAGGCAACAGTCTTCTGCCACCTCTGGCATGACTTCAAAGGCTGTACCTCTGAATGAAGAATAAGGAAGTTGTTTGGCAGAGGAAAACGAGTGTAATCAAGCAATCACGCCCCCTCACCCCCCCCCCCCCCCGGATCCTTCTAGGACACCGCACCACGACCACTGCAGCCGTTGTTGTAATGTATATCCCTTTAAGGGGGGAACTATCTTTTACAGCTCATGTATACTGCAGTACCGGCAGTGACCACACCTGTATATAGCACTGAGTAGTAATCTGTACAGATCAGTTCCAGTGTGAGCCACGTTGAGTAAACACCTGTTGTACCGTTCTCCTGCAGTCTGTGCCTTATTATACACGGACACAACATTGGCGACAAGGCAAGTTCGAACCTACCTGCAACTCTGCATCACCTCCCGGGGATTTGTTCCTGGAGATCAGTGGATTGGAGGTCAAGGCCAGAGACTCTGGCGTCGACCACGGGCAACCGCCCAGTCATCCAGCAGAGACTCGAGAATTGCGGGGGAGGCTGTCGAGAGCCAGGCTTGGCTTTCCAGTCGAGGTGGTCCAGCGAAACGGGCTGGCAACAGGTAGTGCGCAGACCCTTCCCGGACAGCGGCGGGCTAGAGCCTGACCGAGCGGCACAGCAAAGGGCCGAGCAGCGTCGACGGGGGGGGGGGCGGGGGGAGGAGAGAGGAGAGAGGAGAGAGGAGAGAGAGAGAGAGACAAGAGCACACAGGGCGCAGCCGGTGTTCAGGGGCCGAGCAGCGTCGAAGCGAGGGAGAGAGAGACGCGCAGAAACCCGCGAGGCGCCGCCAGTGCCACGAGGACTGCCGAGAGCGGCGTTGGCAGCAGCGCAGGAGAAGCGCGCGAAACCTACAGGGCGCCACCATTGCCACGAGAACCGCTGGGAGCGGCGTTGGCAGCAGCGGGGGAGGAAGGAAAGCGCGGGAGACGCCATTTTAAGCCATTGGGAGACGCCATTTTAAAACACACCCAAAATGCCAAAGAGTGGCAGTATCACCGCATTTGACAATGAAGTCGAAGATTGGACTACATATGTCGAACGAATAGAGGTATACTGCAAGGCAAATGAGGTGTCAGATGACAAGAAAGCGTCGGTATTGTTAAATTTAATGGGTGCAAAGACGTATGGTTCATTACGAAATCTAATAACCCCAACGAAGCCAATGGAAAAGAGTTTTGAAGACATAGTAACGATACTACAGGAACATTTAAACCCCACACTGCTGCTGATAGCAGAAAGATTCAAGTTTCACAAACGGAACCAGCATAAGGATGAAAGCAATGCTGATTATTTAACAGAACTGCGCAAACTATCGAAACACTGCCAGTTTGGAGCGGGACTGGCAGATACCTTAAGGGACAAGTTTGTGTGTGGGCTTCAAAGTGAAGGAACCCAGAAACGGCTTTTATCTGAGAAGGACCGTACGCTGGAAAAGGCTTTCAGCATTGCGGTATCATATGAAGCAGCTGCAGAGATACAACAGAGACCGCAAGAATATGGCGCAAACGAAATGTCATGTAGAACAGAGAAGTGCTATCGCTGCGGCAGAACAACACACGACCAGAATGATTGCTGGTTCAAAGACAAAGTGTGCAGACAGTGTGGAAAAGTAGGACACATAGCACGAGTCTGCAGGTCGGGAAAGAAAACCAGCAATAAGAAACCTACCAAAGAAAAGTACAAGAAGGTACATAAGATGACGGAGAATAGTTCAGACAAACAAAAGAGTGATAACGACTCCGAAAGCAGGGAACTGAGTTGTCTGAAACTACATAATGTGATCACAACGGAGGATCACCGAACCATTTGGGCCACTCAAGATAGCAGGAGTCCAGGTAAAGATGGAATTGGACACAGGATCAGCCCTAACGGTCATAAACCGACAGGACTACGAGCAGCTATTCTCACACATACCCTTGAGAGACACAAAAATTATTTTGCAGACGTACACGGGGCAAAAAGTCTACCCCAAAGGAAAAATAAGGGTGACCGTTATATATAACGACTAGCTGAAGTGCCCGGCGGTGCCGAGGCTTTTTCGAGGGCATGTTGTTGGAAGAGAGAGAGCGAGCGACCGGGGGGGAAGAGAGAGAGCGACTGGGGGGAAGAGAGAGAGCGACTGAGTGGGAAGAGAGAGAGCGACTGGGGGGGAGGAGAGAGAGCGACTGGGGAGGAAGAGAGAGCGACTGGGGGGAAGAGAGGGCAGGGAGGGGGAGGGGAGGAGGGGGGAGGGAGTGAGGGGGAGCGGGGGTGAGAAGGGGGGGAGAGAAGGGGGAGGGGAGGGGGGAGAGAGACAGAGGGAAGGAGAGAGAGAGGGGAGGGGGGGGGAGAGAGACAGAGGGAAGGAGAGAGAGAGGGCGAGTGGCCCGCGGCCGCAAATGGAGCTCAGCCCCGAGAACAGGCGTGAGCCGGCTTGAGGCTGAGAGGCGGCCACACCCGGTTGCTGGGGTAACCCTTCCCCCCCCCCCCCCCTTCCAAGCCCCAGTCCTCCCGAGCACCGGCCGCGCCGCCCCACCCCGCACTCCCGAGAGCCCCGCTCTCCGAGCCCCAGCCGCCCCGCCCCGCACTCCCGAGAGCTCCGAGTCCCGCCCCGCCCCGCACTCCCGAGAGCCCCGTTCTCCGAGCCCTGGCCACCCCGCCCCGCACTCCCGAGAGCCCCGCTCTCCGAGCCCTGCCCCCCCCGGCTGAGCCGGCTTGAAGTCCGCCGATTGCGGCTGTGAGAGACGGCCGGCGGGCCCGGTTGCCGGGGTAACCCTTCCCGCTCACCAAGCCCCTTCCGAGAGCCCTGCCCCCCCCGCCCGAGCCGAGCGGGGAACAGAGAGACGCCGCGTCTCAGCTGCTCCTGCTGCGCGCGCACCCTGACCCTCGTGACTCTCGTGGCTGATGCCGTTACCCCAGGGGGGTGAGGAGCTTAGCAGAAGCTGTGGGACAATTACCTAGCTCGGGCATGGCTGGGCAAGAAAGGCCCAGGCTTTGAGGCCTAACAAAAACGGGGAAAGGTAGGAAAAAGAATCTTCAGGTTAGAGAAAATATTTACAAATGAATGAAGTTTTTTTTAAAACAATTTAATAAAAGCAATTTTATTTTGCTGGAAATGTATATTTGAAAAGAAAGACGCAGAAAGCAGGAAAAAGAATGGAAGCAAGATGGCGGCTACTCACCTCGGTTCAGAACGATAAGGCCCGCCCACACACGCACCGATTGGTCGACCGTCAGGTCACCAAAGCGTAGGATTGGTCAATCGTCCCGTCACTCGACCGTAGGAGGGCCCGGCCGCACGCGCCAGCAACCCGGCGTACGATTGGTCGACCTCGAGGTCACTCTGTCGCTAATGAGCGGATAATGAGATGCTAATGAGCGGAATGTTGAAGGTTTTTCGGATACCGCGGACGCGATTTTCGTCCGGCCGAAACATAAATACGCTTACCAGCGTTTCGGAAAGGTAAGCTTTCTTTCAACGTAACGCATGCGTAGGTACGCTCTGTAACGTTCGAGCGCATAGCCGGACAGACGCACACCCGATGACAGACAGAAGGACAGACAGATCGACTCCTTTATATATATATATATATATATATATATATATATATAGATAAGGAAACACCAAAACTAGACCAGTATGTATTGCAAGATGGAGGACCACCATTACTGGGACGTGAATGGATCCGGAAAATACAACTGGATTGGCATTCCATACAGGCACTGACTGTGGCTGACAAAAAGGATGACGATGTCACACCTGATCCTAACTGACGCGAAAGAAGTGTTCCAGCAAGGACTCGGAACACTAAAAGGCATGACAGCGATGATTAAAATTGAAGAAAACGCAAGCCCAAAATTTTTTAAGGCAGACCGGTACCTTATGCGATCCGCCCAGCCGTCGAAGCAGAGCTGGAGAGTCTGGAACGTTCAGGTGTACTATCCAAGGTAGACTGGAGTGAGTAGGCTACACCCATCGTCCCTGTGATGGAAAAAGTCGTTGAGCAGCACGCCTGGGGAACCAAGGAAGGTTCGCATCTGTGGAGACTTTAAGGTAACCGTGAACCCGGTCCTTCACACCGTACAATATCCACTTCCGCGGATTGAAGATATTTTTGCCTCACTATCTGGAGGGAAACGCTTCACTAAGATTGATCTGACCAAGGCGTATCTGCAAATGGAGGTAGAAGAAGCATCAAAAAAATACCTCACAATCAACACCCATAAAGGTCTCTACCAATACAACCGGCTGGTATTCGGGGTAGCATCAGCTCCGGCTATTTGGCAGAGGGCAATGGAACAAGTCCTGCAAGGGATCCCAGGGACCCAGTGTTATTTGGACGACATCCTGGTCACGGGCGAAACTGACAGTGATCACCTTGCCAACCTGGAGCAGGTGCTCACTAGATTGCAGGAATATGGGCTCCGAGCTAACCGCCCCAAATGCGAGTTTTTTAGAAAACCGATCTCTTATTGTGGCCACGTTATCGATAAAGAGGGGTTACATAAGTCCCCAGAGAAGATTGAGGCAGTAGTCAAGGCTCCAGCACTAGAAAATGTGTCACCACTAAGGTCGTTCCTCGGGCTGGTAAACTACTACCATAAGTTCTTGCCAAATTTGTCTACAATACTCCACCAACTGAACACCCTACTGCAAACTGGGGTGCCATGGAAGTGGAGTGACGAGTGTAGACGAGCTTTCCAGAAAAGCAAAAACTAATCACATCGAAAGAGGTATTGGCCCATTACAACCCGGCATTACCAATTCGGTCGGCATGTGATGCGTCACCCTACGGCATTGGAGCGGTGCTGTCGCACAAATTCTCGGACGGCTCATAGAGGCCAATAGCCTTTGCGTCACGATCACTAACCTCAGCCGAGCGTAACTACGCCCAAATTGACAGGGAGGCCCTCAGCCTAGTGTGGGGAGTGAAAAAGTTCAATCACTATCTGCACAGGCAGAAATTCACCTTGCTGACTGATCACCGGCCTCTTGTCTCCATTTTTAATCCGAAGAAGGGCCTTCCGGTGATGACTGCGCAATGACTACAAAGATGGTCACTTTTTCTAGGGGCGCACCACTATGAGATTGAATATAAGGGCACGAAACAGCATGGAAATGCTGATGGGCTATCACACCTGCCACTGCCTACTGCGGAGGAAGCACCAGCAGTGGATCCTGTCGAAATATTCTATTCGACTATAGTTGAATACCTACTGGTAACTAACGCTTGTATCGAAAAGGAAACCCGAAATGACCCGACACTGTCTCGGGTATATGATTTGACGGTGAAGGGATGGCCAGCACACGGCGACTCACTGTTGCCAGCATTCTCGACAAGGAGAGAACAGCTGTCAGTGTGCCGGGGGACCTTGATGTGTGGATCCTGAGTCGTAATTCCACCCAAGTTAAGGGATAGAGTGCTCAATGAGCTTCATGAGGTTCATCTGGGAGGGGTAAAAATGAAAAGCCTAGCCAGGGCTTATGTGTGGTGGCCGGGAATCGATAAACAAATCGAGGACCTGACCAAGAGCTGCTCAGGATGCCAGAAAGTCCAAAATGCACCACCACATGCCCCTCTACACCCATGGGAGTGGCCCTCATCTCCATGGCAACGGGTGCATATTGATTTTGCTGGTCCATTCATGGACTCAATGTTTTTAATAGCCGTGGATGCGCACTCGAAATGGCCTGAGGTCATCAAAATGTCGTCCACCACCACGGAGAAAACTATTGTAGTCCTACGGACCATTTTTGCCAGGAATGGCTTGCCAGAACAGATTTGCTCCGACAACGGACCACAGTTTGTGTCCGAAGATTTCCGGAGGTTCTTGAAAAAGAATGGGGTAAGGCATTACACATCCGCCCCGTATCATCCAGCCACAAATGGATTGGCTGAGAGGTTTGTACAAACCTTTAAGAAGGCAATAAAGGCTATGTACAATGACAACATTCCGCTGCAGCACAAGGTGGACAATTTCCTGTTCGCCTACCGGAATGCGACACATGCAGTCACCAACCAGGCCCCAGGCATGATGTTCTTTAACCGAAGGTTAAGATCTCGCCTGGATTTGCTCAGACCAAACGTACGAAGAGATGTTGAGAGTAAGCAATTCCAGCACATCCATGAGAAGCCAACAAGGAGCTTCAATGTAGGGCAACCAGTCTTGGCCCGCGACTACCGAACAGAAAAATGGCAGCCAGGAACGATATGCACACGGCAGGGCCCACTAATGTACACAGTGGACGTTGGGGAGAGCATCGTGAGACGCCATGCTGACCAGATCCTAGAGTCACAGGAAGAAGTCAACCCCATGCCTCGCCCATACGTACCTGGTGATGAACCCGACGTACAGGTTGCATCTACCCCAGAAACAGCAGCATCGGAAGCTGATGAACCAACCGACGACGGGGCCAGAATCGCTTCCGCACCAAAAGCAAGATACTCGGGAAAGGCGCTATCCAGAAAGGATCAGGAAGCCTCCCCAAAGACTGAATGTATAAATAGACTATTTTCAGCTAATGTTGCATGTTAAAAATGTTAATTGTAATTAGTTTGATATTTAATTGTTACATGAGTGTTATGGTACTGTTAATCTAAAAGGGGAGGAATTGTAATGTATATACCTTTTTAAGGGGGGGAACTATGTTTTACAGCTCATGTATACTGTAGTACCGTCAGTGACCACACCTGTATATAGCACTGAGTAGTAATCTGTACAAATCAGTTCCAGTGTGAGCCACGTTGAGTAAACACCTGTTGTACCGTTCTCCTGCAGTCTGTGTCTTATTATACACAGACACAATAGTTGTGTGGCTCTCGATCGATACCAACTCCACCCTCCCCCCGTTGCTGCAGTCACCCCTCAGCCCCCACACAATCCCTCCCTCCGGTCTCTGTACAGTCTAGTGCTGCAGGCCTACCCGCTGGGAGGCAGCCAGCCTCTCAATCTGGCTGGCTGTGGGTGGGAAACAGAGGCTTCCCATGCAAATCAGGCCCTGCCATTCTCCCAGGTTTCCCGACTGCCTTGGAGCCGGCCCCATTAAAATTTAGCCCTCTGTCTCCGTTGCATCAGTTCTGACTATGCCAGCTTCCACACCAGTGCTTCTGTTGTTTAAAAAGTTAGAAAGGGATAGACCGAATAATTACAGGCTAGTCAGCCTAACCTTGGTGATGGGAAAAATATTGGAAAAAATTCTGAGGGACAGTATTAATCGGCATTTAGAAAGGCATGGATTAATCAAGGACAGTCAGCAAAGATTTGTTAAGGGAAGGTCGTGTCGTAACTTGATTGAATTTTTTGAGGAGGTAACGAGGGTCGACGAAGGTAGCCCATTTGATGCAGTCTACATGGATTTTAGCAAGGCGTTTGACAAGGTCCCACATTGCAGACTGGTCAGAAAAGTAAAAGCCCATGGGATCCAAGGGAAAGTGGCAAGTTGGACCCAAAACTGGCTCAGTGGCAGGAAGCAAAGGGTAATGGGCGACAGGTGTTTTTGTGACTGGAATTTTGTTCCAGTGGGGTTCCACAGGACTCGGTACTAGGTTCCTTGCTTTTTGTGGTATATAACAAATGATTTATACTTCAATGTAGGGGGCATGATTAAGACGTTTGCAGATGATACAAAAATTGGCCATGTGGTTTATAGAGAGGAAGAGACTGTAGACTACAGGAAGATAACAATGGGCTGGTCAAGTAAACAGAAACATGGCAGTGTGAAGTAATGCATTTGGGGAGGGCTAACAAGGCAAGGGAATACACAATAAATGGTAGGATACTGAAGTGTAGAGGAACAGGGACCTTGGAGTACATGTCCACAGATCCCTGAAGGTAGCAGGAGAGGTAGATAAGGTGGTTAAGAAAGCGCACATGATACTTTCCTTTTATTAGCTGAGGCATAGAATATAAGAGCGGGGAGGTTATGCTTATAAAGTGTATAAAACACTAGTTAGGCTGCAGCTAGAGTACTGCATGCAGTTCTGGTTGTAGTGTATGTACCCGTCTACCTTTAAGGAAATTATTGTATGTAACCGTTCACCTTTAAGGGAACTACTTAAGTGTGGCACTACTTGTTTGGCTTCTGTATACTGTAATACCGACAGTGACCACACCAGTATATAAGTGTTGTGACAGGATAACTGGGGCAGATTCGCCCTGACCTCTTAATAGTAAAGACCTGTTTGTTTGTATTCCTGAAGTCTGTGTATTTATTAACCGTCCAACCCATAGATTTTACAGTGGCGACGAGTCCGATCGTACCCTGCGGCAAGACTACCAAAAGCAACGAAGAGCGTCGAAGAGAGACAACCGCCCTCGTCGTGCTACCAAAAGAAAACATGAGGCTGCAACAACAGAAAGCAGGAAGACTAACAACAAAAGCTGTATCAGCAACAGGCACTGACTACCCTTCTGCCACGGTGCGGAGTGAGCCAACCAGCAAGAAACAAGGCGGCCGAAGAGACTGTGAGTAGGGGAAGGTGTAGAAGTATCCGGAGGATAAGGGCAGAGCACTCGACCTCGGTCGAGGGGGAGCTGTGCCGGCCAAAAGTCGGGTCCAACGGCGTCGGGTGACAGCCGGACCGCGATCGGCGGGAAAAATCCGGGCAGCGACCGCAGCCACGAAGCGCTGAGCCTGCGAGTAGGCGCGGGAAGAGAAACCCGGCCGCAGCCGGGGAGGGAAACACCGGTCTGCGAGAGGGCTGGGGAGGCGAACGGGAACCGTGCGGGTGAGAGCCGGGTGCGCAGAGAGAGACTGCGAGGAGCCAGTCCAGCGGCTGAGCTGTTCTCCACCAACGGGGTACTCAGAGCCGGCAAAACCGAACGTGCGGGAGTGGGAGAGAGAAACAGCCGAAAACGGGGTGAGAGACTGCGCGAGAGCCAGTCCAGCGGCTGAACTGTCCTCTGTTAACGGGGTGTACCCAGCGCCGGTAGAGCCGTGCGGGCGGGAGGAGAAGACAGAGCCGAGTAGGGGGAGCTGTGCGAGAGCCAGCCCAGCGGCTGAACCTGTCCGCTGCGGGGAAAGCGTACCCCTTCCACCAGGAAGAAACGCGGGAAGCCGCCATTAGGCGGAGGAGCCGACAGAAGCGGGAAACCGCCATTGAAGTGGGCGGGGAGAGAAAGGAAGAGCGGGAAACCGCCAATTTCGCGGGAAAAGCCGCCATCTTAGGAAAAAAAAAATAATACATAAGAATTTAAAGAAATATTTGTGTGGTACCCAAAGAAAGGAAGATGCCTAAGCGTGGGGACAGCAACGATTTTAACTCCGAAATAGAAGACTGGCCCATGTACGTGGAACGTATTGAGATACATTGTAAGGCTAACAAAATAGCTAAGGAGGAAAAAGCCGTAACCTTACTTAACATGATGGGTGCGAAAACATTCGGGTTGTTGAAACATCTTCTCTCTCCAGCTAAACCGGCGGATCAGACTTTCGAGGATATAGTAGCAGTGCTGAAGGATCACTTGAACCCCACACCGTTGAAGCTGGCTGAACGATTCAGATTCTATGCGAGAACGCAGAAGAAAGACGAAAGCAACGCGGAATACTTGGTCGAACTGCGGAGGCTAGCGAAACACTGCCAGTTCGGAGTGAATCTGACAGAGGCACTGCGAGACAAGTTCATATGTGGATTGTCCAAAGAAGGGACGCAAAAGCGACTACTGGAAGAGAACAACCTCACACTTGACAGGGCTGTCCTTATAGCCACATCATACGAAGCCGCAGCAAAAGGAACGGCGGTAATGCAGCGGAAGGCGGTGGCACTAGGGGTGGACCACATCACCTCGAGGACTACGAAATGCTATCATTGTGGGAAGACAACACACGACCAGAAGCGTTGCTGGGGTAAAAACCAAGAATGCCGGAAATGTGGCAAGATCGGGCACATAGCTAAAGTGTGCCGGTCAGGAACGACGTACAACAATAACGAGTCCTCACAAAAATGGTACAGAAAGGTACAAGAGGCGACTAGGAAGAGTCTGAAGGAACAGAAGTCGGACTCACACTCCAAACACAAAGGACTGGACAGCCTGAGAATCCACAACGTGAGCAATGAAGCCGACCGACAACTATTTGGATAACGTTACAGATTGAGAAGGTCCAAGTAAAAATGGAAGTAGACACCGGATCGGCGTTGACTGTCATGAATAAGCATGACTATAAAAAGTTTTTCAAGCATATTCCACTACGGAATACGGATCTGGTGCTGCAGACATACATGGGGCACAAAGTATTCCCCATCGGAAAAATAGAGGTTAAGGTGAGATACCAGGATAAAGTTCACCACCGGTTAGATCTGTATGTGTTGCCTGAGGGAGGTCCACCACTTCTGGGACAAGAGTGGATCCGAAAAATAAAGATGGACTGGCATGCACTAAACACCATGACGGTGGAGTCCGAAAAAGAGGATGTCAAACCTGAACGGTTGTCCAGAATATTAGACGAAGCTAAAGAGGTATTCCAGCAAGGACTGGGAACGCTGCGAGGTATTAAAGCAAAGGTCAAGATTGCAGAACATGCAAGCCCAAAGTTTTTTAAGGCCAGATCGGTACCGTACGCAATACGACCAGCAGTGGAGGCAGAACTAGAAGAACTTGAACGATCAGGGGTTCTGTCAAAAGTAGACTGGAGTGAGTGGGCCACGCCCATTGTTCCCGTCATGAAATCCTCACCAAGTAATAAGCCAGGGGGACCGGGGAAGGTCCGTATCTGCGGAGATTTCAAGATCACAGTGAATCCGGTACTTCACACGGTACAATACCCGCTTCCGCGGATTGAAGATATTTTTGCTTCATTGGCTGGAGGGAAGCACTTCACGAAGATAGACCTGGCTCAGGCATATTTACAGATGGAGGTTGAGGAAGAGTCACGCCAATACCTCACCATCAACACTCAGAGGCTTGTATCGCTATAATAGACTGGTCTTTGGAGTAGCTTCGGCGCCAGCAATTTGGCAGAGGGCCATGGAACAGGTGTTACAAGGAATTCCAAGCACGCAGTGCTACTTAGATGATATTCTAATCACGGGAAAAGATGAGGAAGAACACCTCACGAATTTGAAACTGGTACTCACCAGGTTGAAGGAGTATGGCCTTCGGGTTAATCGCAAGAAGTGTGAGTTCTTCCAAAAACGGATCTCATACTGCGGTCATGTCATTGACCGAGAGGGACTACATAAGTCACCAGAAAAGATAGAAGCGGTCGTGAAGGCCCCCGCTCCAGGAAACGTGTCACAGCTAAGGTCATTCTTGGGGTTGATTAATTATTATCACAAGTTTCTGCCAAATTTATCTACGGTGCTGCATCCGCTAAATGAGCTGTTGCGGAAAGAAACACCATGGAGGTGGAGTGAAGAATGCAAAAAGGCTTTTCGCAGGAGCAAGGAGTTGATTACCTCTGAAGAAGTGTTGGCTCATTTCAACCCAGCATTACCCCTTCGGCTAGCTTGTGATGCTTCCCCGTACGGAATTGGGGCAGTACTTTCGCACAGACTACCAAATGGCTCGGAAAGGCCAGTGGCATTCGCGTCCCGATCATTGACACCAGCGGAACGAAATTACGCCCAGATAGATAGGGAGGCCCTCAGTCTTGTGTGGGGCGTGAAGAAATTCAACCATTACCTGCAGTGTAAGAGGTTCACATTGCTGACGGACCACCAGCCGTTGGTGTCCATATTCAACCCAAACAAGGCCGTTTCTACCATGACGGCACAAAGGTTACAAAGATGGTCAGTTTTACTTGGGGCACACCAGTATGATATTGAATACAAACGGTCCAAACAGCATGGAAACGCTGATGGGCTATCACGCTTGCCATTGCCGATGGTAGAAGAAGCGAGGACAGTGGACCCAGTAGAGTTGTTCCACTCATCAATAGTGGAGTGTCTGCCGATAACAAACTCAATGATTGAGAATGAGACAAGGAATGACCCGACTCTTTCACGAGTCTATGATTTAACGGTGGAGGGATGGCCAGCACAGTGCGAACCAACACTGCAAGCATTCTCACAGAGGAAAGAACAACTGTCAGTGTGTCGAGGAACCCTGATGTGTGGGTCTAGTGGTGATTCCACCCAAACTCCAAAAGAAGGTACTCAAGGAGCTGCACGAAGGACACCTGGGTGGCGTAAAGATGAAGAATCTAGCAAGGGCGTTTGTGTGGTGGCCAGGCATCGATGGGGACATAGAGGAGATCACGAAGAATTGCCTAGGATGTCAGAGGGTTCAGAATGCGCCACCACAGGCTCCTCTGCACCCATGGGAGTGGCCCTCATCTCCCTGGCAAAGAGTACACATCGACTTTGCTGGTCCATTTATGGACTCGATGTTCCTAATAGCGGTAGATGCCCACTCCAAGTGGCCAGAAGTAATTAAGATGACCACCACCACGACGGAAAAAACCATCACGGTGTTAAGGATTATGTTTGCTCGGAATGGCCTGCCAGAACAGATCTGTTCTGGCAATGGACTGCAATTTGTATCTGAGGAATTTAAGAAATTCTTAAAGAGCAATGGGGTTAAACATTACACGTCAGCCCCATACCATCCCGCCTCCAATGGATTGGCTGAAAGGTTTGTCCAGACCTTCAAGAAGGCCGTAAAGGCCATGAGTAATGAAGACATAAGTTTACAGCATAAGGTGGATAGTTTTTTGTTGGCATACCGAAATGCAACCCATGCGGTCACAAATCAAACTCCCGCGATGATGTTTTGTAATAGACGCCTACGATGTCGGCTGGATTTACTCAAACCAAACGTCAGAAGGGACGTAGAGAACCGGCAATTCCAGGGCATGAACGAAAGGACCACTAGATCCTTCCAGACCGGTCAACGAGTTTTGGCCCGGGACTATCGTACTGAGAAATGGCAGCCTGGAACGATTGGAAAAAGGCTAGGCCCGTTGATGTACACTGTGGACATTGGGGACAATATAATAAGGCGCCATGTTGGCCAGATCATAGGGTCCGCCACAAATGGGCCCCCGACTTCACAACCTTACCCGGATAAGGTTGAGACTGAGTTACCCAGAACACCTACGTCCGATCTGGTAGTTCTGGAGTCAGCGGAACCTGACACTGTGCTTCGAGCCGATTCAACTTTACCAGAAACACCTACTAGCCCGCTTGGGATGACGACACCACTGCGGCGTTACCCGGACAGAATCCGGAAACCTCCAGAAAGACTGAATCTATGAACTGTCTTAAATAAATCTGTATATATATATATGTGATAATGTATGTCCACTATGGACTCAGTATGTTGAAAGCTAAAAAAGGAGGATTGTAGTGTATGTACCCGTCTACCTTTAAGGAAATTATTGTATGTAACCGTTCACCTTTAAGGGAACTACTTTAAGTGTGGCACTACTTGTTTGGCTTCTGTATACTGTAATACCGACAGTGACCACACCAGTATATAAGTGTTGTGACAGGATAACTGGGGCAGATTCGCCCGGACCTCTGAATAGTAAAGACCTGTTTGTTTGTATTCCTGAAGTCTGTGTATTTATTAACCGCCCAACCCACAGACTTTACACTGGTCACCACAATAAGGGAAGGATGTGTCAGGAAATACCTAATTATGTAACAAGGTATTACATCTAACCCAGTTGCTGTAATAAAGGAAATGTTCTGCTTTTAATATAGATAGTTGTGAATGCCAACAAATGAGTCTATATGGCCAGTAATGTGATGTTTGGTGCCCATAGAGCTACTGCGCATTCGGCACTGGAGTCCCTTTTTATTGAATGTTGAGGCCTGCTCAGCATCCTTTGTGCATTGTGCTTTATAACGCAGTTTGGAAGCATCTCTAGTGCTGAGCGCCTGTGTACACTAGACTCATTAAGGTACCAAAAAATATAGGCCATAGTCTTATAATGCAGTCAGAGTGCCAGACCAGAAATCCAAATGCTCAGCATTCAAATTGACGATGGGAAGCACAGTTGCCATATTGGGTATTTACCTTAAAGTCGACTCATTCTTTTCTTTTAATTATTGTGAGTAGCTACCCTGTTTCATGTGAGTTTTTATTGCTTTGTTGTGTTTCCAAAACTGAACTTGCTGAGAGCTGTGGAAAACTGTGTTCCCTTGGCTATACTGTACCTGTTTCTCCAGGGAGCTATCATTATAGGAGCTAATGTTATCGCTCTAGGCATCCATTTCTGTTCACCGGTTCTGGAGGAGTAGGATCAGGGAAGGCATGAAAGATGAGTATATTTCTATATTAGGTGATCAAGTATGACCCATCTTTATGCCACAGTTGCATGTGTAAACTGCAAAGGCAATCGTACCTGAAGATGGCTGAAGAAAATTGCATGTCAAGACTAGTAAGGATGCTGTGACAGAATTTTGCAGAATCTGATAGTCAGACCAAGAAACTTATTTCCAGGACAGGAAAGGCTCTGTCAGTGGCTGCCAAGGCAACTTAATTTTTTAATGCTACTGCTCCCTGCCAAGCAATACCGGGAGATATATGCCAAATCTTGCAATGCGGCATGCACCGTTGCATTATGCAGGTGATAGATGTTTTGTTTACCCTCCCCAGTGAATCAATTTCCCCGTGGAACAATCAGCAACATAAGAGTCGTGCACTTTTAATGTCTGGCTGATTCTCCAAAGTTCAGGGTACTTAATGAACTTGGAGGTTCCAACCCATAAACAGAATCATACACATTGGGCCTGAATTTGCGGTCAGAGGCTTCCCGCAGGTGAATGCCTCCAAACTGCAATACAAGTATGAACCTACCTGATGTTCCCGAACCTACGAAGACTTGCGCTCACACAAATTTCATACAATTTATATAAAAATAAATCATTATGTAGTTAAAATTAATTAAAATACAATGTAATTAAACATTTAAAATACAAATTTAATTTTTTGAAAAATAAATATAAACATTTTTAAAGGATCCAAAATAACCTGAACTAATTTAAAAGTTTTTTTAAAATTTAAATGATCGATTTAAAAAATGTTATTTTGATATTTCTTTAAACCTTTATGCTAGTAAAAGGAGGCCCTATGACTGCTTTTACCAGGCATAAGAGTTTAGTGGGCAGTAGTTGGGCAAATAGCCCAACTCTGCCAGCGAATCTCCATTTCCCGGGGATTCGTACGATCTGTCAATCTGAAACTTGACAAATCTCGAGTTTTGGGTTTTTGCGCATGCGCAATACACGTGGAAACCCGGAACATGCAGGGCACTTACGGCTGTGTACGCTATGCGTATGCAGTTACAGGCCCTGGAAAATCTGGGCCATTTATGGCCACTGCCCTTGCCCTCCCAATTTATGGTGCCCCAATTATTTCAATGGTTAGACAGACTGGTGGGTCCCGAGGCTATCCACTGCAGCAATGGCTCCTTACCCTATTGAGGCACTCAAGGACAAAACTTGAAAAGAGGTGAAATGAGGTGCACCCAGCTACCAGGATTTTGGTGCAGAAGTCCATCAGCATCTTTAACAAGTGTTCAGAAGCTTGGACAGATCAGGGCAAGTGTTATAGCACAGGCCAGCCAAGCTGTCCAAAATTGTTATCTGCTGTGTTTTACACTACTTTACTCTGCAAAGGGGATCTGCAATGAAGCAGGAAAATGAAGAGAGATGGCAACAGCAGAAAACCACCCTAACCACTAAAGTGCCCATAGATATTCAGTGTGCTTTACTCAGAATTTTTCCCTTGTGGCAATATATGACACGTATCTCCTACTTCCTGATCGTGTGTTCCTTTTTATTTTTCCCCTAGTGGGGGGAGAATGTAAGAACATAGAACACAAGAATTTGGAGCAGGAGTAGACCATACAGCCCCTTGAGCCTGCTCTGCCATTCAGTGGCCGATCGTCGACCTCGACTCCACTTCCCCGCCCGATCTCCATATCCCTTGATTCCCCTCGAGTCCAAAAATCTATCTATCTCAGCCTTGTCGTTATCACCGAGCAACGGGAACCTTGTGGAAAACTTGGCAAAATACTTTGGAGCTCGGAAAATGGGGATTTAATTACTTTAAAAACCCTCCTAACGAGCACAATTGAATGACCCACCGCTTAGTGCCGTGTCTGCAAAGCGCAGGCAGAAAAGGCACTTGGGAAACTGACAAGGAGACGGGTTCAGAAATGGGATACCGGTCCGCTGTCAATCTTTTTGATTTTGACAGCGGACCCGCCTCCAAACCCGCCCTCTGACCACCGGCAAAATTCAGCCCTCTGTGTTTCCTGTATGTGGACACCTAAATCTCTGATCACCAACATTTAATAGTTTCTCACGATTTAAAAAAAATGCTGTTTTTCTATTCTTCCTACCAAAGTGAATAACCTCATTTCCCCACATTATATTCCATCTGCCACCTTATTGCCCACTCACTTAACCCGTCTATATCCCTTTGCAGCCTCTTTTCATCTACCTCACAGCTTACTTTCCCACCTAGCTTTGTATCATCAGCAAACTTGGATACATTTCACTTGGTCCCTTCATCTAAGTCATTAATATAGATTGTAAATAGCTGAGGCTCAAGCACTGATCCTTGCGGCACCCTACTAGTTACAGCCTGCCAACTGGAAAATGACCTGTTTATCCCTTCTCTTTTCTGTTTATGATTTTCTAAGTGCCCTGTTACCACTTCCTTAATGGATTCCAGCATTTTCCTAACGACTGATGTCAGGCTAACTGGCCCATAGTTCCCTGTTTTCTCTCTCCCTCCTTTCTTGAATAGCGAAGTTACATTTGCTACCTTGCAATCTGCTGGGACTGTTCTAGAATCTAGATGTGAAATGGATCTAGGGATGGAGGTGGTGCAATACTGCCTTATGTTCGGTTAGTAAATAACCCTACAATATCGCCTTGTGTTCAGTTAGTAAATGTCCCTACATGGACAGGCACCATGAAGAGTGATATGGCAGCTGTTTGTGTCAGATAGCAAACCGGTCCATTCATGGTTATTTCAGCTGGGCAGCTGGTGTGATGGATATGGCATTGCCCTGAGAGACACCTATGTAATCTCTGCTGGCTCCTACTATTCCCTTGCTGCCGGGGACTCCCTCTGCATAGCCAGAGGTCAGGGCGCAGACTGCTGGGCATTGATAAGCTTGATGAAGCTCTACATTATGGCTATCTCAATCTGATTCCCCAACATAGTGAATCCAGACAACACTATCTGCTGTAGATTGGGGTCCAAGATCTATGGAGCCCCACCCCCAGCTGAAGCAGTCATGAAGGAAGCTATGCCTGAACTTTGGACATCAGCAAACGGATCCCTTTGCAGAGGGCCACAAAATGGCTATGCCCTCCATGGTAGTTTCCGCTTGGTTACATGATCGTGTAACACTTCACCGATGCAGGTTGTGGACTTCTCAATAAACAAAGCCAAACTGTGCAGGCTCCTTGTCACGCATGAACTACTGATGCTGAGCTACCAAACTCTGTAGCCACAATCTGTGATTTCTCCGCAGCTGAAGCAGTCCTTAAGCTTGAGCTCCAGACAGCAACCTCCTTCAGTTCCATCCACACTTGCCCCTTCTCAACTGTGCTCTGTGCTTCTCCACGTGCTACATCTGGAACAACAACAACTTGCATTCATATAGCGCCTTTAACCTCCCAAGCTGCTTCACAGAAGCATAATCAAACAAAATTTGACACTGAGCCACGTGAGCTATTAGGGCAGGTGACCAAAAGCTTACTAATTGCTCCCATGGAGTAGATATAACCTATCCAATGGAGCTTGCATACATATGAATGTATGCAAAGAAGGATGGGAAAAGACCATCAATCCCATCCCATTCCATCCTGCCTGCTGTGGTGCAACCAAGTAAACAATTCATTCACTCCCTGTAGGGGATGGTGTTTGGGGTCAGCTTTGCCTCTGACTTATGAGCGGTTCGAATCGCTCCCACTCCCTTGGTTCTAGACCTTGGACTTATTTGGGGGTTGTAATGAAATTGCAGTAGACAACTGAATTTTGGTGAAAGAACTTTGATCTTTATTTGAGAAAGAAAATACACAACACAATAATCTTAACACTCTAAATTGGGGGAACACTTCGGAATATACAAGGGAAAATAACAATAGACAGAATACTTCACCCCTCCCAATCCCACTTCACTAGCTAATTTGGGCTCTAGAGGACCAGGGCTAATGCTCACCAAAACAACTACTTTTGACAGTTGTAGAGGTTCGCGATTTCGGGGTTCTCTAGATGTGGCAGTTGGGGCCTGCCGTACCCCGGACGCGGTAGAGGACTTCGCCTGCATTGCTGGTCAGCCTTCGCGTGTCCGCTGATGCGGTTGGGTGCGTGTTGGATCTAGCAGATGAGTACCCAATTTCCTTTGGTTAGAAGTAGGGTTTAGAGTCTTTTCAGTAAAATCTTACCCAGGGGTAAGTCAGGATAGTTTGTAGAGTGGAAAAACTTGCGGATCTTCGGTTTCTTCCAAGTTGGTTTCTTGTTGGTCACGGTGGCCCAATATTACCCGGTTGCTGGTAATATTTTTGGTTCTTTGTTTTGTGGGGCCCTGGCCTGCCGCGATGGTGTGTTACTTCTTCGAGAGGGAGAACTGCTTCGAGATGGACTTCTTGATCCCGATGTTGGTGGATCTCTTCTGGGTCGACGAATCTTCTTACTCGAACTTGAACTCGAACTAACTTCCTCTTGGACTGCTTTCTTGAACTCTTTTCTGTGAGAAACAGGCCTTCAATTATACTGATTGAGGCCTGCTAATCTGCGCGCCAAATCAGTTCTGGCTTATTGTTAGTTTTGGCGGGCTAGTTACTTTTGATTGGTTTGAATTGTTTAATTGGTTTCGGGATGGTCCCATTGATCTTAAGTTGTTTTAAGAATGTGTGAAGTGGTTTCAGGATGGTCCCATCGATTGTTTAACCTCTTGTTTAATTGCAGTAAAGTTGTCTTTTCCTGTGGGGGCCAAGGTTCTTTTGTTGGTTGGTGGCATGTTTTGCATTATGCAAGGTTTTGGATGATTCTGTAATTTTGGCGGGAACTGCTTTTCCGTTGGTCTGTTGTCAGTATGTAAAATGACTGAGACAGTCTAGATAGTCCCCAGACAGCTCGGTTAATGCCAATACCCAAAACTGTCCATTTACAGAGGCCAATCCCAATTCTTTTGTTGCAGCCTTTTTCCTTCCACAGGCTTGAACATGCTTTTAAAATAAAACCAAAATCCTGGGGTCTTTGATTTTAAATCTCCCTTAGGCCCAATATTCTTATACCATTCTGACATGGTTTATAACAGTCCAAAAGTCCCTCCTTTAGGGTAATCTTCTTGGTTTTGGGAGATCTGCTGAATTTTGCGAATCTTGCATCCCTAGCAAGACAATTTCCTGGGACAGGCAAAAAAAACAAAAACAAACTGCAGCCAGTTCATGAAAATTTTGGGGAAATTGCTCTTCACGACTCCCTAAAACAATCAAACAAAGCTTCAGGAAACCTCTGTGGCCGATACTCCCCATAATGCAAGCTAACTGGCAACTTACCGTCTTTCAGGAACTTGTCAAGTTCCTTTTTAAAGCTGAATCCAAACCCGCTATATTTCTGTAGACTGTTCCAAAAGGGTAATAATTATGCAAAAAGAAATACTTCTAACTCAACATTGACTATTATATAGATGCTCTCTAGTCCTACCATCCCTACCCATCTTAAATAACCACCCAAATGGACTGAATCAAAACCCTCAGCCATTGGTAATCTCAATCATATTCCTCTTTAAAGTAACTAGCCCTAACTAGCTTAAGAGCAAATAGCTTTGGTATCATTCTAGTCTTTCCTCCTCTGCACCTTTTGCAGGCCCTCAATATCCAGCAAAACTGGACCCTCAAGTTGAAATTTTACACAATCCCATGCCAGTAATGCTACTTTGAATGCAATTGGATTTTATAGGGAAATCGGAGGTCTGTACTACCCACAATTTATCTATTCCACCCGTAATTTCCTGCTGAGCCTCCCAGTGTCTGGGAACCCACCAGCATCATGATGTCTTGGAAAATTTTGCCCAATACTTCAATTGCAGACACACCAAAGCCTTACAGGGAAAGACATTCTAGTGTGTTATGCTGTAGTGCTGCAGTTTATGCCTGTGTGAAGGAGTGAGTAATGAGAGAAATAACACATTTTGTAAAGGATGAAACAAGCCGTGAACTTGACAGAGGCCTTCAATTTCCTCCTCCGCTTTTCCTTCTATTACCCTTAGACCCAGAAACTCCAGGGTTATCTCCTTGTGAGGAGTTGAAAGTCATGGATCAGATGATTTCTCCCCCCACCGCCTCAGTCTGCATACACTGCTGCATGTTAGATGTTTTCCTCCAAGCAGGATGGAAAAGGGACATAGGTTGGAAAAAGGGATGAAAGAAGACATGTGTTGATTGCATTGTCCAGGCTGGCAGCCACCTTATGTAAAGATATGGACATGCATAATGGAGCTACCCTGTACTGGCCTACTCCTGCTCCTATTTTTCTTCTATGTTTTCAATGCTTGGTATTTGTTGCTTGCCACAGGGCAAACACATTGTTATGGTAGTAGTGCAGAGCACCCTTGTATAATATGGGCAATGACTATGCATTTGGAAAATACATGAACAGCTATCAGAGTATTGTGCCTTCTCCCTCTATGATGCTACACTATCAAAATGCATTGCAAGGCAACATTGTAAAATAAAGCAAAATTTCTTCCTCACCTGCTCCCAAGCACAGGTGAGACGAGTATTCACACTTTCAGCCAGCTACATTCAGGGTGTTACAGTGCGGTCCAAAGGGGACCAGACTTGCAGGGTATTAGTACATTTGATTCTGAAGTATATGTTTACTTAATAACTCTCAAATGATGAAACTGCTAAGGATGTTGCTTCATTAGAATGTGCTATAGGTAATACCCACGAAGTGGCTTATTGAACAGTTTAGCTCTGAAATTCCTGACTGGTGGTTGTGCTGTCAGAAATGTGGTAGCACGAGACCTCTGCCCATTGATTGGCTCTGATATGGACCTTGCAGAAAATCCTGGAGTCAGTGAATTGAAATATTTTGAGCAGATGCCCTTGCCAATTTGGCACAACTGGGGAGCCTGCCCAGCAGGGGGTGGCATTTTGCTGCAGTGTCCCAGAACCAGCCAAGCCAGCCGAAGTGAGGAGAGGAAGAGCTGAAAGGCCTAGAATTTCAATTTACTGAAGGGAAATTGACTTTTGATGAGTTGCTGGGCCCCCACTTTCTGTGTAAACAGGCACAGAAAAAGCTGAAGACCCAATGGAACCAGCTTTTACTCCAAATCTCCCCCCACCACCACCCCACCACTGTAAATGTGCTCCTGTACATGAGCAATTGCAGGGCTCTGTTCTTTTTGTTGATGTTCAATTAAATGATAGTGAGGATTCCAAAATTGCCTGCCTAAAAAGATAGAAAACCTCTATGCAAGAATTTTTTTGAATGTTATCTGAAACCAGGTTCAAAACCTATTGTTAAATGCTTCAGTGAGTAAGTTAAATTAAAATAGTGTCCTTTTATTGGCCACTTTTAATTGCATATGTGCAAATCTGGCACAAATGCACACATGTAGGCAAACTCATTTGGCAATTATGCATTAAAACAAAAGTATTAATTTTTCTCTGCCAAATAAAAAATGTTGAATGTGCATTCATTTTGAATCTTAACTACAACTAGGAAGAATGCACCAATGTTTATGCTTATCATTTTATGACTGCGCTTACACTTGCGTCTCTTGTAGCACACATTTGAAGTTTGGCTGCGCACAGTGTACAATTTTTTACCATTCATTTAAATGGTTGGTAAATCATGTCCACCCGCGCCTGAATTTCCAGTATGCTCTGCGGGAGCAGAAAGTTAGAAAATTGCCCTTCAGGTGCCCATTTCTCCTGTAATTTAAATAAGATTCTCCACTGGCACATGATTGCACTTCACCCTTTTTTATATTATACAAACCCTCAACAGGTCTGTGTAGATGAGATAAAATTGACTGCATAATTGTTGTGCCACAGTTAAGGTGTAAACCTTATCTAGGGATGTTAGCTGCACAATATAACATTTTCTTTCAGTGTTGAAAACCAAGGCTGTTGGGATGAAAATCTCTTCTAACTGTTGACTGTAAAGGTCCTACATGAAATGAGGATGAGTTGTCCCAACATAGTTCCTCGTGGGTGTGGGCTGACAGCTCATTATTATTCAGAATAATTTGGAACTACATAGATGACAACAACAACTTGTATTTATATAGCACCTTTAACATAGTAAAACATCCCAAGGAGTATTTTAAGACAAAAAAATTGACGTCATAGAGAGGGAACAGCAAAATTGACATTTTTATAGTGCCTTTCATGACCTCAGGCCGTCTCAGTGCTTTACAGCCAATTAAGTACCTTTTGAAGTATAGTCACTGCAGTAATGTGGGGAAACACGCCAGCCAATTTGTGCACAGCAAGGCTCCACAAACAGCAATCAGATAATGACCAGATAATTTTTTTTTTGTGATGTAGTTTGAGGGATAAATGCTGGCCAGGACACTGGGAAAACTCTTCTGCTCAAGGATGATTTTATTTGGGAATTAAAAAATTTGCATTAGTACAGGGATGTTTTTAGGAGATTTGTGATAAAGATAATGGGCCGTATTTTGTGGCCCCTACAGGTGCGTACAAGGTGCGCACGTGCCCGTAGGGGCCACGCAAGTTACGGGTTTATGCATGCGAAGCACATGGGCTAAAACTCGGAACTTGTGATCTGTCAAGAATCCTCTTGACAGATAATCCGCATCCCCGGGAAAAGAGCCTCTGTGGGTGGAGAGTTGCGCTATTTGCCCAACTTCTACCCGCTGAATGCCCGTGAAATTCTTACGCCTGGTAAAAGCAGATAAGAGTTTTAAGAAATAGAAAAATAAAATTTTATATCTCTTATACATTAAAAACCCTGTCCAATAAGGTAAGTTTATGTTTAGCCGTTAAAACATAATTTTTTTTTCAAAAAACTAAATTTCTGTTTAAAATATTTAATTACATGACATTTTAATTCATTTTAAATATGTAATTTTTTATTATTTATTTCATGTGTTCATGTATTTTTTTAAGTGATCCCATTCATACTTATGGGAGTTCTATACATACAGAATCCCCATAAGTATGAATGGGGATTTCCTTCTTTTATTGGTTGGGCCAGCCCATGTATCCCAGGGGCGCTTGCGAAGAGGCCAGGATTGCAGGCCACCAGGTATATGCATGGATATTTTACAGGTCCGAGGCATCTGATCGCAAATGTTGGGCCATTATTGGGACACGGTAGAGGGATCTTTACACTGCACCTGGCCAAAAGTGGCAAATTCAGCATATTCCTTGGCCTCACTTTGAGCACCATAATTCATCGAAAAAGACCTTACAAACTTATCATTTTGAATACTAAGAAATATTCATTTCAAGTAATTGTATAGACTACAATATTTTCACATACCTATGATTGGGTATGGATACATTATTTAAGTAATGCTGTTTTATAATTTTTAATTGTATTTTGCAAATTGCAAGGGGTAGCATGTGGAGCATCTGATCTTTAACTGCTCTATATAGGAGTACGTGATGATGGGTATCTGTAAATAAAATTAATGGAATGCCAAAATAACGCTTTCTATCATCTTCAAATGAAGATTGAACACTCGTACCTTAAAAAAAACCTTCAGTTTTCTCTAATCCATTTGTTTTAACACTCATAATATGCTTTTTCTCCATTTAGAGTGATAGTTTCTGAGTTACCTCACTAAAGCAGGCTTTTGGTGTGGAAGTATTGTTAGATATGCCGCATCATTCTGGTGTCTAATGAGAGAAGAGTTAGTTATTAGAAACATACTTTCGTATTATTACTAACTTATTCGTCAAAGTTCAACATTTAATACTCTTTAATTTTGTAGGCCCAAATATTTTTGTGGGAGGTTTTTTTCATACAAAAAAGTGAGAATTTATTGTGTGTGACAGAATTGTGCTTTGAGAATATATGGTAGCCATGCATGCACTGAGTGCGAGTCAGCAGAGAGTGCTGTGAGTTTGGGTAAGTGTGAGAGTTCTTTAATTGTTATTTCTCTTTAAATCATTCTTGATAAGATTACTTAAGCAGTTTAAGTAAAGGGGAAAAGTTAAATATTTGGGATTCTGTTGGTTTAAGAAGAGTAAAACAAGATAACACTGCAGTAGGAGTAAATTGGCACAGCGGGCAGTGGAAACCAGTTCTCTAACCAATCAGCAGGGGTGACTCATAAGAACATAAGAAATAGGAGCAGGAGTAGGCCAATCGGCCCCTCGAGCCTGCTCCGCCATTCAATAAGATCATGGCTGATCTGATCCTAACCGCCAATCCACTATCATAGAACCATCTCCTGAATCTAACAGAATTAGACACACGAACTAGGAGCAGGATCAGGCTACACGGCCCCTGGGCCCGCTCCGCTACCCACAGGGCCATGACCGATCCGAACCTAGTCTCATGTCCAAATTGAAGCCAATGGGATTAAGGGGGCTGGGGGGGCGTGGCAGTGTGGATACAAAATTGATTACGGGAATGAGCGTAGTAGTGAATGGCTTGTTTTTCAGACTGGAAGGAAGTATACAGTGGTGTTCCACAGGGGTCGGTATTAAGACCACTCTTTTTGATATATGTTAATGACCTGGACTTGGGTATAGAGAGGCCTAATTTCAAAATTTGCAGATGAAACGAAACTCTGAAATGTAGTAAACAATGCGGAGGATAGTAATAAGAGGACAAAGACAGACTGGTGAAATTGGTAGACCCGTGGTAGATGAAATTTAATGCAGAGAAGTATGAAGTGATGCATTTTCAGAGGAAAAATGAGGAGAGGCAGTACAAGCTAAATTTTAAAGTTGGTGCAGGCAATGTTTTGTAATGTTTTTTCATGTGCGGTCCCTTTAACTGGCTGCGCTGCCCAGTCAAATTTTTGCGCATGCGCGGTTTCTTCTGTGTAAAAGCCGGTGAGTGGCCTGCACGGGACCTCAAGACCGCCACATAACTTAGTGGGAATGTTGGGTGCAGGAACAGAGAGACCTGGAGGTGTATGTACACAAATCTTTGAAGGTGGCAGGACAAGTTGAGAAGGCTTGTTAAAAAAGCATACGGCATAGTTGGGTTTATAAACAGAGGTATAGAGTACAAAAGCAACAAAGTTATGCTAAACCTCTACAAATCACTGGTTAGGCCCCAGCGGGAGTATTGTGCCCAATTCTGGGCATCACACATTGAGAAGGATGCCAAGGTCTGAGAGAGGGTGCAGGGGAGATTTACCAAAATGATACCTAGGTCTTCAATTATGCAAACAGACTAGAGAAGCTGGGGTTATTCTCCTTAGAACAGAGAGGGCAGATTTAATAGAGGTGTTCAAAATCATGAATTGTTTTGACAGAGTAAAGAAGCATGGTTAGTAAACAGAGGACACAGATTTAAGGTAATTGGAAAAAGAACCAAAGGCGAGATGAAAAGAATTATTTTTACGTAGCAAGTTGTTATGATCTGGAATGCACTGCCTGAAAAGGTGGTGGAGGCAGACTCAATAATAACTATCACAAAGGGAATTGGATAAATACTTGAAGGGGAAAAAGTTGCAGGGCTGTGGGCAAAGGGCAGGGGAGTGGGACTATTTAGATAACTCTTTCAAAGAGCCGGTAGAGGCACGATGGGCCGAATGGCCGCCTCCTGTGCCATATAATTCTATGCAAATCCTGAATAAGAATTTGGGGTCTCCGGCATTGCTGTTGGAAAAAACAATATTACAGCATATGCTACATTTCCTAAACTTTGATATCAGATGTTTGAATGTGATAGATGTCTTGCTTGTTTTCGTTCTTTTATCCAAATATTTATTTTGTAGAAAGTGTCCAGCTGCCACACCACATGAGATAGTGGGAAAAGATAAAACTGTGCATTCATAATATTTTTATAATAATGAATTAAGGAGGTATACAGATTGAGCACTGTGCTTATCTCATTTTATAAACTTCTTTCTAATGTATGGGGACTATAGCAATTACTTGAGATGGATAAATAAAATTTACTGTATACAAAAAAATTGGATCCTATGCTACGATGGGAAACTAAGCTGTGATGAGGACACAAGAGCCTGCAAAGGGATATAGACAGGTTAAGTGAGTGGGCAATAAGGTGGCAGATGGAGTATAATGTGGAGAAATGTGAGGTTATTCACACCTTATCTGTTGGTCTCCTTATCTGAGGAAGGATATGCTTACCTTAGAGGTGGTGCAACGAAGGTTCACTAGATTGATTCTTGGGATGAGAGGGTGGTCCTATAAAGAGAGATTGAGTAGATTAGGCCTATACTCTCTGGAGTTTAGAAGAATGAGGGGTGATCCCATTGAAACATACAAGATTCTGAGGGGGATTGACAGGGTAGATGCTGAGTGGTTGTTTTCCCTGGCTGGAGAGTTAGAGCTAGGGGACATAGTCTCAGGATAAGGGGTCGGCCATTTAAGACTGAGATGAGGAGGAATTTCTTCACTGAGGGTTGTGAATCTTTGGAATTCTCTACCCCAAAGGGCTGTGGATGCTGAATCGTTGAGTATATTCAAGGCTGAGATAGATTTTTGGACTCGAAGGGAATCAAGGGCTATGGAGATCAGGCAGGAAAGTGGAGTTGAGGTCGAAGATCAGCCATGATCTTATTGAATGGCGGAGCAGGCTTGAGGAGCCTTATGGCCTACTCCTGCTTTTAATTCTTGTTATGTTCTTATGTACACATTTATCTGGATTTCAGATAAATTGCAAATACAGAAGAAGGATCAGTGTTACAGTATATTTTTGTATAGTTTGCTGATAGAACAATAGCCCAATACTTTCATCTGATCAGTATTCACTTTTGAAAAGATTGTCAGTTTCGTGTGGTAATTCAACCTTTGTTCATGAATTGCAATGTTTCTATGAAGCCAGGAGGGAATCAGAAATTGAAAATTTAATAGGAATTAGCACTTGCATAAACAGTAATAATTTCTTCTGCATTTAATTAACCTAATTAAATTCTTAAATTTGATAGAAATAGATGTACTTGTTATTCAAAAAAACTTGCAATAAATTAGTAGAATCCATTTACTACTGCATGCTCAAATTTTATTTGGTAGTTTTGGCTCGTGATATAGCAGCATGAAGTTTTGAACAGTTAGCAGACATTGGTTTCTTTGCCAACTTTGTATTTTTCTGGCTTGTGTTGTAGATATTGAAGTTTGTTTAAACTAATTATCTTGTTTTGGGATTATGAAATTGTTGGAATGTTTGTTGATATGACTGTGCAAAAAAGCTTTAGGTGAGACATGATGGAATGCAGTAATCTTATAGATGCTGCACAGTGGTTTACTTAACTGCACATTGCACTGTTGTGATTTAAATCATGCCAGCTGTATTCTGACAGAAACATTTTATGGTCATTTATTTCCCCTGAGTTTGATGAAGGTTGACATATAGTGACTCCAGTGAAATGTGAGTAATGTTTGCTTGTTCTGCTGCTTTAGGAAACATCCAGCAATATTTTGTTATTGCCATCTATGAAATTGCATTACGTGATGAGAGTTTTCTACTTGCACAGTCTGATCTTCTCTTCTATGCTGGTTGAAATCACTATATGTTATTTCACCTATGAAAATGTCCTAATTCTGGTGTCTGAAATGTTAATTCAGAAACAATTAGTAAAAGTTGCAATTCATTATAGATTTTATTTTAGCCGTTCCTAGGGACATCAGAATGTACAAGACCAGAAGACCTGCTGGTCCGAATGTTCAAAAAAAACTAATGGCTATTCTATTTCTCATAATCTTTTATCTTTGCTATGTATCTATTCAGTTCCCTCTTGAATTTCCTGACGCTATCAGTCCCAGCCTCCCCAAGCAGCACTTTCCAGGTATTCCCCATTCTCTGTGTACAGCTGTTTAGTCTTAATCATTCAGTATTTTTGTGCTACTCTTATTGATCCATTCTGTTAAATTGGACACACAATCAGACCAAATGAATCTAAAGCAACAAAACTATTTCATTCATTACTTTCTTCAATTTTTTAAACCTTACAGTTTAGGTCAACTCTTCTGCTTCAGCTGGCCGGATGGATAAATCATCTGCTCTGGGCCACTGACTTCTCGCTGCTTGCTGTCACTTTAGTTCCAGGATTAGGTGACAGGAGGTGACACCTTGTTGGCCAACCTTGTCCATGGAAGGTTGCTGAGTTTAAGCATTTGTTGGGACTGGGATTTAAACTTATGTATTTACAGGAAACTATTTTTAACCGGGACCGGCGTGTTGCCGGTTTATCAAAATTTCCGGATGACGGAGAGAGTTATCTACCGAGGCTATTTTTAACAAAGTAAAATAAAAAAATCAAGAAATGTGCAGTATACAGTAATTGGGTACTCACCTACAGAATGTTGTGTTAAATGGATGGTGGCAGATGCTTGATTAAGTACAGTACTGCCAGTTGAGGGTAATCCATAACTCTTTAATTACTTAACAGTAAAACAAAACTTATAAACGACTGTACAGTACAGTATAAAGTACTGTAGTTGACTGTACACATATTCCAAGTCAGCTGGTTCATCAGGAATATCCATGTCAGCTGGGTCATCAGGATCATGCACTTCAACAGATTCTTCAGGCACTTCCACTGCTTCAGCTCTTTTGGAAGCTTTCCTAAACATGTCCCGGATGTTTGCTTGCTTAGTAGACTCTTGTCTTTTTTGTAGAAAGGTGGAATGCAGAATATGGAGGTGCATAACTTCTTGGGCAGAATAGCAAGAATGGCTTTCAGCAAATTTGAGGAATGAAGCAAAATCTTCTGCAGCTTTAGCCCAAGAAATCTTCTTCTCTTCAGAAACCTCATCCTCTTCACTTTCCATCTCTCCTTTTCTTTCTTTGGATTCAAAACATTCTCAATTATTTCATCATCACTTAGCATATGCACAACAGCAACTTCTCTATCTGTATCAACCCACTGCTCAATATCACTTTCACTGAGGTGACGTAGAGGGTTTGCTGGGCCTACATTTTTCACCATGCCAGCCATTTCCATTACTGTACTCCTCTTGGGATGAACATTGAACCCATGAAATTCCTCCTCTGAAGAAGAACCTTCAGCAAACATTGCAGAAGGCCACAATTTGCGCCAGGTTTGTCTCAAAGTGTGACCATTCACCAAGTTCCAGGAACATGCAGCATTAAAGATGGCATCTTTAAGATTGTATTCCTTTTGAAATGCGTGAATATTGTCATCTTGGCTTATCAGTTTACGTAGGAAGTCTTTCTTGTAATGACACGGTCCATGGGTTGTATGAGAGAAGTTACATTTGGTGGCAAATAAATGGTGAAAATATTTCAAGAAACCAACTCGGATTCATGCGGATGGGCTCTACAATTATCAAGCAATAAAATGCATTTGCTATCTTCAGGTTTCCCTATTCTACAGAAATGTTCCCTCACAGATGGAACAAAAATATGATGGAACCAATTTGAAAAGATTTCCTTATCCATCCAAGCATTTCTTTGAGCTTTGTACTCAACAGGTAAGTGCCTCACATTTTTAAATGCATGGGGATTTTTATACTTCCCAATGACGAGAAGTTTAACCCGGTGTGATCCAGCAGCGTTCGCACATGTTAGCATGGTTACACGATCTTTATTTTTCTTGTAACCTGAAGCATTAGCCTCACTAGCCCCAGCAAGCGTTGATTCTGGCAAAAACCTCCAAAATAAGCCAGTTTCATCGGCATTGTATAGCTGTGCTGGCGACAAATCATGTTGCTGCACAATCCAATTGAAATAATTGCAGTATTCTTCTGCGGCGTCATGATCAGCTGATTTCTTCTCCCCGGAAATATCGAGTCATCGTATCCCATGCCGTAACTTGAAGCACGTTAGCCATCCCTCGGAGAAAGCACACTTGTCAGTGAGCTCCATCTTTACGTAGAAATCCTTTGCTTTCTCGATTAGCATGGGTCCGGAAAGTGGAACACCCTCTGGACGCTTAAGAGAAAACCACTCATAAAGCACGTTATCCAGCTCTTCAAGCTTAGGCTTACGAAGCGTACACCGTTTCTCTACACCCTTAGATGTCTCCGAGCTTGAACAAAACTTGAGCATTTGATGTCGTAGATTGTTGATGAACTGATTTTGAATTCATTCATAATGTTGATATTGCTTCTCTCCCCTTTCTAGTCGTTGGCATATGTCGATTTTCTGTTTTAAAGTTAACAGCATTCTCTTCCTTTTGCTTGGACCAACTTTTGGGATTTCCATAATGCAATGCAGTGACTACCAGCAGCGTGGGAGACACACAGTACCCCTGTAAAATGGCGGATCAGAAGAGACTACCGACAGCGCGGGAGAGTCAGACTCCTGTTACAGGGGTTTTGAGGTGTTCCGACTCCCGACAGCGCCAAGAAGCCGAGTAGTGGCAGTTTGGAGAACTACCCCCACTGACTAACTCGGCCACCGCTGGAGACTCGGACTCGGCAACATTGCCGGTTATTGAGGTGGTGTTTTCGGAGCGAGAATTTTGCCGGTTAATAGAGAATTCCGGATATTTTGGTGCCATTTAAACAAGAGTTTCCTGTAGTTTGAAGTTTAGTTTTCAACTGTTACCAAGTCTTCATGATTTTTTATTAATAATTTCTATAAAAAATTGTAAAATGATCAAAATAAATGCTCATTGTTTACAAGATAAAATTAACAGAGGATTTGATAGCACCCTTCTCTAATCAGGCAAAATTAGATTCTGCACATACATTTAACTGAATGCACAGAGCTTGGTTCACCAACATCTGCGTGCTGAAAAAGTTTTAGGGGGCGAAATTCCCCTTGGTGGGAGGCGCTAATGGCTTTTCACCCCCCGAGGTATGCACCTCCCGCAAAATTCCGCTGGAGGTTAGCAGCGGCACTGCTGAATGTAGTTTGTATTTATCATAAACTATAAATTCTTGGCTACTTGGCAGACTATCGGACTTTCCTTAAATAGGGATTTTGTTAGGATCACTGGTGTGCTGACTGCCTAATGAGGTGTTTGAAATGTCAAAATGAAAAATGACCATATGAAATTGGAAATAGAAAAGTTAAACTGATTTCTCTGCAAGTATGAGACACTTTAAACACTCCAACGGTTACAAGTTTCTTCTTTCAGGTACGTTTGATGTAGGTATTAGTCTTGTTTTTCACCGTAGCATTTAAAACCTTTTCTTATAAAGTGCATCTGGAGAAGAATTGTCAGTGCAGTTTCAAAGAATCTTACAGCACAGAAGGAGGCCATTCAGCCCTTCAGCTCCTTGAAAGAGCTATCCAATTAGTCCTAACCCCCTGCTCTTTCTTCCTTTTGAAGTGCAAATCCAATTTCCTTTAGAAAGTTACTATTGAATCTGCTTCCTTTCAGGCAGTGCATTCCAGATCATCATTCACTGCATAAAAAAAAAATCTCCTCATCTCCCCTCTGCTTCTTTTGTCAGTTATCTTAAATATATGTCCTCTGGTTACCGACCCACCAGCCAGTGGAAACCGTTTCTATTGTGGGTTTGTGTCCCACTACAGGGAATTGAGCACAAAAAATCTAGGCTGACAGTCCAGTGCAGTACTGAAGGAGTGCTGCACTGTCAGAGGTGTCGTCTTTTGGATGAGACGTTAAACCGAGGCCCAGTCTGTTCTCTCAGGTGGACATAAAAGATCCCATGGCACAATTTCGAAGAAGAACAGCGTCCTAGCCATTATTTATTCCTCAATCAACATCACTAAAACAGATTATCTGGTAATTATCATATTGCTGTTTGTGGGACCTTGCGGTGTGCAAATTGACTGCCGCGTTTCCCACATTGCAACAGTGACTACACTTCAAAAAGTACTTAATTGGCTGTAAAGCACTTTGGGATGTCCTGAGGTTGTGAAAGGCGCTATATAAATGCAAGTCTTTCTTTTCATTTACTCTTATCAAAACCCCTCAATTTTGAACATCTCTATTAAATCTCCCTTTAACCATCTGTGCTCTAAGGAAAACAATCCTAGCTTCTCCAGTCTCTCCACATAACTGAAGTCCCTCATCCCTGGTATCATTCTGGTAAATGTCCTTTGCACCCTCTCCAAGGTCTCGCTATCTATCATAAAGAGTGGTTCCCAGAAATGAACACAGTACACTAGCTGAGGCCTAACCAGTAATTTATAAAGGTTCAGCGGAACTTCTGTACTTTTATACTCCCAATACTTCTTCTATTTATAAAGCAAAGGATAGCATATTTCTTTTAACATCTTTATCATCTTGTCCTGCCACCTTCAAAGATTTATGTATGTGAACCCCCTGGCCTCTGTTTCTGCACCCCCTTTAAAATGTTACCATTTAGTTCATATTGCATTTCCTCATTCTTTCCTCCCAAAATGAATTATTCACACTTCTCGCGTTAAATGTCACCTGCCATGTGTCTGCCCATTTCACCAGTCTCTCTGACTTCCTGAAGTCTGTTACTATCTTCCTCACTGTTTACTACATTTCCAAGTTTTGTGTTCTCTGCAAACTTTGAAATTGTGTCCCAAGTCCAGTTCATTAATATGTCAAAAAGGCTAATTGTCCTAAAGCAACCCCTAGGGGATAACACTGTATACTTCCCTCCAGTCTGAAAAACAACTGTTCATCACTACTCTCTGCTTTCTGTGACACTCCTCCTTTACTATGACATTGGTAGCATCCTCTTCTTTTGTGAAGACAGATAGAGTTTTCATTCAGTACCCAACCATGCCCTCTTCCAGCCCAAGACTTCCATTTTAGCCCTATTATGAAGCTAACATTTATCATAAGCCTCCTTTATCTGTTTTATTTTAATCTGCATTTCTTTAGTCGTCGAGGGAGCAGACCATGCAGGCAGTTAATGGACAAATGTAATTTGTCCCTTCCTGTACAAATGTAGGTCGTAATTATCATCTGTATTCTTTGAATTGCCTTTGGTTTCCACAGTTAATTTTCTGTTTTCATGCATTATTTTAAACCACAGATTGGCACTTTAGCAAAATGGTTGGCAGTGGTCCTGGTGAGCACAGTAATCTTTTCTACTCTTTGGGCTAGAATTCGTGGCCATAAAATGGCAGCCTCCGCTCTTTTGCCAGCTGCTGGCGGGTCCTGCTGCGGCTGCTGTTTTCGACTGGCAGTGCCATCCTGAACAGAATGCTGGCGTTGTGACGTAAATCGGTGTGCAACGCCGACTTAACATCACAAGCGCAAACTTCGACCCTAGCGCTGGGTCCTAAGCATGTCAGGTTTTGGACTTAAAAAAAAAAATGTTATTGAAGTGGTGGCTTGGTGCAATAGATGTGAAAAGTTTTTTAAGTGTGTAGGGAGTGCTGCTGGACGCTTGCAAGGGCTGGATGGTAAATGAAGGCCTTTGAGAAGACAGAACATGCTGCAAATACTCAGCAGGTCAAACAACATCCGTGGAGAGAAAAACCGAGTTCACGTCAACGGTCAAGATGCTGCCGGATCAGCTGAGTATTTACAGCATTTTATACTGTCATTTCACATTTACAGCATCCACTTGCAGAGGAGGAAGCTGCAGTGAAGGCAGCCGAAGAGGAGGAATCAGATGGAAGGATGAAACCCAGACAGCCCCTTTCTGACTGGGATATCTGAGATGGAATCATCCGCCTGCGGTCCCAGTAACCGCAACCCCAGTTCCCCTTTCAACCTTAGCCCCACACCTTCCCTTCCCTCTGTTACTGACCATCACAACGTCCTCTTGGCCACTATGCTGAAATAAAGCCACCACAAAGCAAGCGTTCCAATCCACCTATATATGTCTCTCCATCCAATGTGACATCAAGAAATCAACTCATCATCCGTATACATTCTCTTAGTGAGTGTCTTGTGTGTGCCTTTGCCTATCCTACTGATGTCATACAGTGCTACCTCAGTAACTGCAGCATGACTGGTGGAAAGCGGCTGACTTTCAGTGGGGGACACTGCAGATGTCTTTATGGTTGATGTTGAGGCGCTGGTGGCTGGGAGTGTCAAATCAATCTTCTTCTTCACTCTCCTCTCCCTCTTCCTGGTCACCCATTGGCTAGGCAGGCTGCTTTTCTTGGGTGCGTGAAATCAGGAAGCACAAGGGTGGAGTTGTGATGAGGGGAGGGTGAGAAAGCACAAGGTGCACGTCAGAAGGAGGATAACGTATGAGGATACCAGTATCTTGTATCCTTTTTGCCTGTCCGCTGGCCAAGGGCTCAGCCTTTGGTCTTCCCAAAAATGGCCTGCACCGTCTCCTCCAAAGAGGTGAGGTGAGGCTAGAAATGCGAGATCTGTCTCGTGATTGGTGCAGATTGTTGGTAGGTGAGTGATGGAGATGGGGGTCATGCATTGAACAGTGTGTGAGGCTAGTGGTGCAGTTGGTAGGAGACAGTTTTTGAAGATGCATTCGCTGACCTTGACCAATGGTCTGAGGTCATGAAGCTTCTTTGGGCACTGGAGCCAGGTGGTGGGGCCGACACTGCTGGCAGTGACAACCTCGGTGATCTGGTCCCACATTGTTCTTTCTGGAGGGTCTCCTGGCCCTTGTGGGTTGAGGGCCTGTCTTGCAGTGGTGACCCCCTGCACAAAGCTGGAGCGCTGCATGCAAGATGCTGGGTGCCCCTTCCCTGGCTTGCTGAGCCATTTGTGTTCGTGCTGAGGCATTTTTCCCATTTTTTGAGGTTAGGAAGGGAATACAGCTTTAAGAGCTGAATATTCACATTTGGGACTTTTTAATGTTAAATATTTTTTAAAAGGCAGAAAGAGTTCAAAACCGCATTGTTTAACTTAATTTTAATTTGTATTGCTTCAGTGTGTATGGCTCCTTTTAATTTTCATTCTTCGTCATTGCCCACAAATCCTTGCGAGCTCAACAGCCTCACTTCCAGAAGCTTTGCGAAGCTCCAACTCCGCTCTTGGACAGGAACTTCACCTCGGATGCCTCCAGTAACGCCAGCAGGACGGCGTTGCATGGCAGGAAAGTGCTGCGCCAACAATCTCCATCCCCTAGATTAATATTTCTCAGTTAGCGTTGTGGCCATTTTCACCGACCGTTCACTCCAGTTGTCGGTGACACCGGCAACTTTACTGGCTAAAACAATTTCTTCCCCTCTGAGCCTGCAATAGCTGCAAAAGAATTTTAGCCAAAGTAATAACATAGGCCGGAATTTTCTGGGGTGGTAGCGAGTCGGGTGGGAAAGTTGTTATTTTGACGGTGGGTCGGGAACTCGCTCTCATCCCTCCACCCCCACGTGCCTTTCCCCCAGGCGCGTCTGTCATCACGGAGCCGACTCGACCGGCAGCGGAAGGCAACCTAATTGTGATGATTAACAGTGAGTTGTTAGTCCGTTAACAGGCTTTTTTCACTTTTTTAATTTAACTGCATGGCTATGGGAACCACGCTGGTTGGGAAGCATGTCTGTCAACCTGAGGCGGGAGTTCCGTGGCCATTGCTCCAGCATCAAATATACTGTAAAAGCTCCCACCTGACAGATGATCAGTTTCCTCAGGCAGAAGCTGTTACTCAGTCCATTTCCAGCACAGATTCTGAAGGCTGCATGTCTTGTCAACAAGGTCTCCATCCAGTGTCACCTCATTGGAAGAACTCTCTCTGTACTTCACCTGCCATGTAACTGGTAAAATAGATAAGGGAGAACCAGTGGATGTGGTGTATTTGGACTTTCAGAAGGCTTTCGATAAGGTCCCGCATAAGAGATTAGCGTGCAAAATTAAGGCACATGGGATTGGGGGCAAGGTATTGACTTGGATAGAGAACTGGTTGGTGGACAGAAAGCAAAGAGTTGGAATAAACGGGTCATTTTCCGAGTGGCAGGCAGTGACTAGTGGGGTACTGCAAGGATCGGTCCTAGGACCCCAGCTGTTCACAATATATATTAATGATCTGGACGAGGGAATTGGATGTAATATCTCCAAATTTGCAGACGACACAAAGCTGGGGCGGAGGGTATGCTGTGAGGAGGATGTCGTGAAACTCCAGCACGATTTGGACAGGTTGGGTGATTGGGCAGAAACATGGCAAATGCACTATAATGTGGATAAATGTGAGGTTATCCGCTTTGGTGGCAAAAACAGGAAGGCAGATTATTATTTGAATGGTAATAGTTTGGGAGAAGGGGAAGTGCAGAGAGACCTGGGTGTTCTTGTACACCAGTCGCTGAAGGTAAGCATGCAGGTGCAGCAGGCGGTTAAGAAGGCAAATGGTATGTTGGCCTTCGTAGCAAGAGGGTTCGAGTACAAGAACAAGGATGTCTTGCTACAGTTGTACAAGGCCTTGGTGAGACCACACCTTGAGTATTGTGTGCAGTTTTGGTCGCCTTACCTGAGGAAGGACGTTCTTGCCATGGAAGGAGTGCAGCGAAGATTCACCAGGCTGATACCTGGGATGGCAGGAATGACGTATGAGGAGAGATTGGGTCGATTGGGCTTATACTCACTGGAGTTTAGAAGATTGAGAGGGGATCTCATCGAAACCTATAAAATTCTGTCAGGCCTGGACAGACTAGATGCAGAAAGGATGTTTCTGATGGCCGGGGAGTCCAGAACCAGGGGTCATAGTCTAAGGATAAGGGGTAAGCCATTTAGGACTGAAATGAGGAGGAATTTCTTCACCCAGAGAGTGGTGAACCTGTGGAATTCTCTGCCACAGAGGGCGGTGGAGGCCAGTTCATTAAGTATATTCAAGAAAGAGTTGGATATATTTCTTAAGGCTAAAGGGATCAAGGGATATGGGGAGAAGGCAGGGACCGGGTACTGAACTTGGATGATCAGCCATGATCTCATTGAATGGCGGAGCAGGCTCGAAGGGCCGAATGGCCTACTCCTGCTCCTATCTTCTATGTATCTATGTATTCCATCAACATGGGTGCCGTTTATACTGTCTCACCTTGGTCCTCAGAATCAGATCACGATGGTCAAACACCAGCAGCACCAACAACAACAACAACCTTCTCTGCAATCACCTGATGCTGCACAGGACAGGCTATCAGCACCTGAGCACATTGCTGCCCGGGAGGCCAGTGATGGCCTCATCATGGCCAGATTTAGTTAACTTTTCGCTGTGCACCCTGGCTGCCACATGATGTGCCAGATTGGCACTACCCCTCACCAACACCATAAAGCATCCCTACAATGCCCAAGCCATTCCTTTCACACTCATCACCATTGTGGGGGGTACTGTTATGTCTCACCATTCACGGTAACTCACTAAGACACTTCCAAAGGTACACACAAATCTGTGCAAGACCGGAAAGTGTTGAAAATAAAGATTTTTTATGTTTGACACCACATTAACAGAAACTTTACATAAACATTGGATAAAACACCCAAGGGGCTACCCTTGTGTTTTGTTAGTTGGTATGATTGCACTAGGATGAGGGTTAGCGTGAGGGGTGGCTAGTGAGATGGGGATGTGATAATGTAGTTAGAGAGAGAGAGGGATGGGTGGATGTGCACGGTATGTTGGTGTGAGTAAGGATGTGCAGGAGTAGGGTAGGGAAAGCAGAGTGTTGGGGGATATGATGAGAGACACAGCAGGATGACGTTGAGTGTGGCTTTGTACTAACATTTCCTGCTCTAATGAGATCATTGAAATGTTTGCAGCACTGCACCCAGGTCCTCCTGACCATATCATTGCTTGTGACCTCCTCCGCAATCTGCAACCAGGCTGTTTTGGTCTCCTGAGGAGGTCTGTTCTGCCCATGGGAAGGGAAGAGGGCCTCCCTGTGTGCTCTGACTCCCTCCACAAGCATATGGAGGGAGTCAGCGGAGACCCTGGGTGCAGCTCTCTGCCTCTGTGCAGTCATTGTCAGTGTTTGCAGCACTCCAGTGCTGTAGTGCACTGACAGCATTATGTTAGATTAAACGTCAAATCTAATGTGGCCATGGTCCCTTTAACGATCTCAGCTGAAAACGTGTCATGAATGTCGTCACCAGACCAGCTCCATTTAATTAGGCCGGGTAATGCGCTGGGTGGGCTTACCCTGTTAAGGGAAAGTCATTTTCAGCAGCGGGATGGAGCCAGCAGCGGGGTCGCTGACCGCCCGCACCGGACCCACTGAGGTAGGCAAAATTCCGGCCATTGTTTCTTTTAACCCTTAACTGAGTTAATGTCCCAACAATTTTAGGTGTGTTAACATAGAAATAGTCATTTATATGCTTTTGATTTTCCTTTTATAAGGACATAGTCGCTGTATGATTAGGTACCATATATGATTAGGAAACAAGTCATCCTCGGTTCCGAGGGACTGCCTAAGATGATGTACCATATAACCAGATATCTGTGAGTGGAATATTTCGTGAGTGGAATATTTCGTGAGTGAAAACCTCACTACAGTATGTAAAATGATGAGGTCCAAATTATTCAAAATTAAATATTTTGTGTCTCTGCTGTTGGTATGATATTCAGTTTTATCTGCTTTATAAATACACTAGCTACTGTTTGGCAATTTCTAATGCAGAAAATAGAAAGTTTCTAATGCAGAAAATAGAAAGTTAAGTTTCAGAGAGTAGAAGACTCCCTTTATCATGCGTGGTGTCTAACTTCCAACAGATTGAGAACAGTATGCCCCTGGCATTCATGTATGAGCGTTTCGGAAGGATCTTTTCCACCATACAATGAAGAGTTATGTAAGGGAATTAAAAAAATTGAGGGGTCTTGCCAGCATTATTTATCAATGTCAGGTATGGCTTTTAACCAGCACTTAACTTTGCAGAAAAATATAATGTTGCAGGTATAAACTAGTAGTTTTATTTAGGACTTAATGTAGGTCCTAAAGAGGTAGTTGAGTAGAACGTGAGTTACTTGTGGGGACAGATTCAGCATATTATACTGTTCATATTGCTCAACTCTGCCTGTAACCACGGGCATAGTATAATTTTAGAACATCTAATTTATTAAGAACTAGCTAGGGAGCCCGGCGTTGCCGGGGCTGTTTTGGGGCAGGCGGTTTAAATCGAGTGGTAGGCTTTGGGGCGATGTCTGTGTCCGTTTGTGAATCTGGTGCTGGGTAACATTTTAAATCGAGTGGCAGGCTTTAGGGCCCTGTGTGTGTCACTGTCTGTGTACGTTTTGAAAGGTTGAAAAATGAAAGTGAAAGTACTTATGGCTTTGGGGCCCTGTCTGTGTCCCTTTGTGAACTTTTGAGTGTATACCCGAAACACGCACAGGAAATGACAGACAGATAGACAGAATGACAGAAGTACCGCTTTATATATATAGATGCATTGCTTTCTCAGTAGTCACACTCTGTGGCACAGATATTTTGTAGTTCTTCAGTCTTTTAGTTTTAGTAAATGGTTCTAGTAGTCCTAAAACACTGCTATTCATAATTATTTTGCAAATGTCAAGCTAGAACACGATGTGACCAGATAAAAATGAATTTAATTTTTGGATCAATATCATTGCATCATTTATTACACATCCTACTTTACACATTATAATTACTACTATACAGTGTGTCTTATTTATTTATTCAATTTTGGCTTCCAAGTCTTGGTGATCAAAAAAAATCCTGTGACCATTTGTTCAGCATATGGTGGGAAAATTTCAGGAAAATAAACACCCACAGAGGCACCTTTTGATCAACAGTGGCAAATTATATTTATTGTGGTCGTAAGTCATTGAAAATCTATTTGTTGACTCTAGATGAGGCTTAATAATGAGATTGTCATGTTCACTTTGTTTCAGGCTACCGTAGACTGAGGACAAAAGAAATGCAGTTTGCGTTCTTATTTCTACGCTGACATGTTTATAAAACTGATGGTGCCACATTTTTATGACTCTCCTATATTTCACAGAGAATAATGGATGGTCAAAGATAATTTACAGATGTGTGCTTTGTCCTGAATTAGTTTTGGGCCAATACGTAAACAAACCATGCAGCTCCAAGCGCACATTTAAGTCCCTAACTGATAAAGTATGGACTCATGTCTGTAACTCATTCCTGACCACCTGTTGTTTTATATATATATATATATAGATATACAAGTTACTGTTTCTGTTCTTTTATCTTTAATGCTCATTTGTGACTTGCTTACCATTAGGGATGGCATACGGAGCACGGTATAAATGGCAGGCTATAAGTGACTGGGGGAAAATAACATGAAAGAAGATCTGAAAGCACATCAAGATATATATAAAAAAAATGGACACAAACACATTTTGCACAATTTTCTGTACAAAAATGAAATATTTGTAGGAATTATATTATAACTATCAAAACATAGCATTTGTCTGATTTTTAACACAATCTCTTACAATATTAAACATAAACAGAAAATGCTGGAAATATTCCGCAGGCCAGGCAGCATCTGTGGAGAGAGAAAGAGTTAACGTTTCGGGTCAATGACCTTTCGTCAGAACTGGAAAACATTACAGATCTAACAGGTTTTAAGCAAGTACAGAAGCAAGGAAAAGGTGGGGGAGGGGAGGAAAGAGTAAAAGGGAAGGTCTGTGATAGGGTGAGATTTATTGAACAGCAGATGACTGTTCATTACCAGCACCTGCTGTCCGAAAAAAATAATGGGCCGTATTTTGCGACCCTTACGGGTGTCTACGCGCCTGTAGGGGCCGCGCAAGTTCCGGGTTTAGGCATGCAAAGCACATGCGTTAAAACCCAGAACTTACGATCTGTCAAGGATCTTCTTGACAGGTGATCCGCATCCCCGGGAGAGTTGTGCTATTTGCCCAACTTCCGCTCGCTGAATGCCCATGAAGGGCCTGCTTTTACCAGCATAAGAGTTTAAAAAAAATAAAACTTTATCACTCATTTATACATTAAAATCCCTGTCCAATAGGTAAGTTTATTTTTAGTCCTGTTAAAACATATAGGGGGAAAAATTCAGTATCTCTCCTTTTGGGGCGCCATTATTGGCCGTGCGCAAAGTTTAGCGCCTGGCGCTAATTATCGCCTCCGACGGCAAACTTGGCTTTTATCGCCCCTGAAGGTGATTGGAGCGCTAAATCAGGCGCTGCACACCTGTCTTAAGGCGCAAAGGCCGAGGAGCGAGGCGCTACCTCAGCGCGCTGGCGAAGCAAGGAAGGGCAAATCAAAATGAACCTGCAAAGTGCTGCTCAGTACTCAAAACTCCTTCACACAGCGTTGAATCTTTCCAGAAGTTTCTCTCTCTCTCAGAATGCGTGGTGCAAAAATGTCACCAACAAAAAAAGGCAGGAAGCGGTCATGTTTAAATAGCGCTCCCCTAGTCCCTTTCTGACTGCAAAACACTCCCCTCAATCTGTCGTTGCTAGCGGCAGGCGGTAAGGCAGGGGGGCGCCACTCCATATCCGGTCCGGGGTGCTACTGGGGCATTGCGCACTCGACTGACGTCACGATCTGCCGCCGCAGGAGATCGTGGCGGTAGTGTTTAGCGCTGCCGCAAAAGGTCTAGTTAATTTCGTGAGCGGCACAAACATCGCCGCGCCCGGGCGCTAGTTGCTTTGCGCCCCATTAGCGCCCTCTTAAGGCGCTAATGGGAGGCGCAAACAACTGAATTTTTCCCCCATAATTTTTTTTTTCAGAAAATTAAATTTTTGTTTAAAAATAATTAATTAAATGGCATTTTAAATAATTTTAAATGTATTTTTTTTATATCACGTGTTCGTGTATTTTTTAAGTGATCCCCATTCATATTTATGGAGTTTCCATAAGTATGAATGGGGATTCCTTCTTTTATTGGTTGGGCCGGCCCACGTGATCCCAGGGGCGCTTGCGAACTGCATGTGCCCTCTCCCCCCCCGGGATACGTGGGCCTCTGCCCCCGCGGACCTGGAGAAGCCCAGGATCGCAAGTCTCCATACTTCCTGGACCACCAGGTAAATTCGTAGATTTTTTACAGGTCGGAGGTATCCGCCCGTGGGAAGCCCCCGACCGTAAATCTTGGGCCAATATTAGCTTGACTTTAAAGATATTCCAAATACTTTTTGCTCTATCATTGCTATTGATAAATTCAGTAGCTAAATTCATTTCAGTCATCATAATCCAGGGGGTTTAATTGTACACCACTGGTGAACTTCATAGAACTTTGATACAAGCCATTGGAATATTTTTCAGTTTGCTAAATATAGCCTGTATTAGGCAATCGAAGAACACAGTGTAATCGGACATGCATTCTTGCATTTGCTATTGTGATGAGTTTTCTTCCCATCTATTAAAGAGAGGCAGGTGCACGTATTCAATATTTATATACGCTTGCTGCACTAACAGAAGTTCTCAGATGGCAACAGCGTAAATTTGATTACTGAATTTTATTTTACTCACTGAATCAAATGAAATATGAATTGCCTTTTGAAGATGGATGATCCGTAGCTACCTGTTGCCCATATAGTTTAATCAACATTTTATTTTGAGTATGAGAGTTTTAAGTTGAGCTTTGTTACACTAATGTGGGGGAAAAAACTGTTCATAACCTTTACCCTTTACTGTTTTTTCGATATTTTGTTTAAAAAAAAGACCTAACAGCTGAAACCAGTTAATATGTTAGTTCTTAAGATGTGTTTGCAGCTTTTCCACCCTCTCTCTCTGTCTGTCTGTCTGATCGATCTGTCTTATCTATCTATATATATAAAGCGGCTCTTCTGTCTGTCCCGATGTCTGTCTGTCCGTTCTCTATACGTTTGAAAGTTACAGAGCGTACCGACGCGCGCGTCGCCTCAAAAGAAAGCTTGCGATTCCGGACCGGTCATAGGCATATTTACGTTTTGGCCGGACAAAAACCGCGCCCGCGGTATCCGAAAAACGTTCAGCCTTCCGCTCATTAGCATCTCATTAGCGACCGTGTGACGTCGAGGTCGACCAATCGGACGGCGGGTTCCTTCCTACAGTTGAGTGTCGAGTGACTCGACGATTGACCAATCCTACGCTTCGGTGACCTGACCGGTCGACCAATCGGTGCGTGTGTGGGCGGGCCTTATCCTTCTGAACTGAGGTGAGTGGCCGCCATCTTGATTTTTCACAATTTTTTCCCCACACTTTGTGTGTTAGGGAAGTAAGGTAAATATTTTAATGATGTGTTAGGGAATTAAATAACAATTTAATAGGGGGGGGAGAGCCTCGGGAAATCGCGGGGGGGGGAGCCTCGGGAAATCGCGGGGGGGGGGAGAGCCTCGGGAAATCGCGGGGGGGGGGGAGAGCCTCGGGAAATCGGGGGGGGGTGGGATAGCTGATGAGTTTAAAAAAAACAAGAGGCCGCCAGTTGCGCGGCCGCCTTGACGACGGCACGCATTCGCACGGCCCCCGTTACCCCGGCAACGGGGCACGCCGGCGGTCTTGCCTGCTCCCCGCGGGCTGACCGCACATGCGCCGCCCGCGAGAGCCTGCTCCCGGCGCCGGCCGCCGCTCAGCATTCCCGCTATCGCAACGGCACCGGACCTCAGGCGCTAGGCAGGGGGAGGGGCCGGAGAGAGGGACAGAGGGGAGCGGGGTGGGGGTGGGCGAGGGAGGGAGACAGGGGAGGGAGGGAGAGGAGGGGAGGGAGAGAGGGGAGGGGAGGGAGGGATAGGACAGGGAGAGGACATGACAGGGAGAGGGGGGACACACAGGGGCAGGGAGACCAAGCGCCCCTAAATTGCCCTCGCAATGCGGGGCTCCCCAGCTAGTCTATCTATATTCCCAAGTTCCCTCCTTCCCTCCCTCTCACTCCACATCATTCAGTCAAGTATCTGATTCTATGCTAATCACCATAGCACTATAACCTGTTCTACCAATTTCTAATTAGGCTAGACTTATTTCAAAGATATTGAGTTACAAATTTGAGACATTAACTGAAGCAGAAATTAAGAAATAAATTCATTTAAATTGCTGACTGAAATCAGAAGTACTAACAAAAGTAAGATGTATCATAAATTGAGAAAATATCCTGGAGTCTTCAATCCTTCTCTATAATCTGTTGTAGTTTTGTGATGTGGTTTATTTTTAAAATGTTGCATATTTGTGATTGAAATCACATAAAATATTCAATGAGAGGGGGGGAGGGGAGCAAAGAACAAAAGGAAAGGTCTGTGATAGGATGGAAGGCAGGAGAGATTGAGACAAAAGGGATGATGGTGCAAGGCAAAAGGAGCTGGTAATGGGACAAGTTAAGAAACAAAAGATGACTCTCGATGAAGTGTAAATGGCAATGGCAGAATGATCCGACAGCTGCCATGTGAGAGAAAAAAAAATGATAGGGGCAAATTTTATGGTCTGAAATTGTTGAACTCGATGTTGAGTCCAGAAGACTGCAAAGTGCCTAATCGAAAGATGAGGTGCTGTTCCTCGAGCTTACGTTGAGCTTCATTGGAACAGTGTAAGAGGCCGAGGACGGAGAGGTCAGGTGTGGGAGTGGAGCAGAGAATTAAAGTGACAGGCGACCGGAAGCTCCGTGTCACCCTTACGGACTAAACGGAGGTGTTCCGCAAAGCGGTCACCCAATCTGTGTTTGGTCTCCCCAATGTAGAGGAGACCGCATCGTGAGCAGCGAATACAGTATACTAAATTGCAGGAAGTACAAGCAGGCAGCCTCATTATAATATTTAAATGACCAATCCACCTCCTGCATCCAGATTGGTTGCCTGCCCTGTAGGGGGTGGTGTGTGGAGTCAGCTTTGCCCCTGACTGGTTTTGAGCGGTTCGAATCGCTCCCACACCCCTGAGTTCTAGACACCGGACTTAGGTACAGACTGCGATACAGAATTGGAGTAGACAACTGGTTTGGTGCAAGAAAACTGTATTTTATTTAGACACACTTAAATTACACACTTAGATTACTGGAGTAGTTACAGACATTCAAGAGTACACTTAATTAAGAATGGGGAACACACGGCACAATGAGGGAAAATCACATTAATAATCCCCTACCCTTGTCCCACCCCCAATATCTAACTAAATTGCACTACAAGAGCCAGGGATTATGCTCACCAATAGGGGTTTCTTGACAGTTCGAATCCTGTCAATTAAGCCGGTTGCGTTTTTGGGGTTCGCTCTTTGTGTCCTTTTGAGGCCTGCCATTGCCACGTGGTCCCAGTCTTAGAATCTGCGAAGATTCTTCAGTTGGGTGGAGTCCGCAGATGCGGTAAGGGCGCGGTTGTGGATTTGTCTGGGTAAGTACCACCTTTCTTCCGTTAGAAATAGGGAATAATGTCTTTGTTGGGTACTTTAGCTTGTAGAGCGGAAAACTTCGGGTTTTGTTCTTCAGGTGGTGGTCTGGTTGTCAAGTTTTTTTGCGGTTGGGGTTCGGTTGGTGGTCTTCGGTGTCAGCTCGGTCGCGGTGGCCTAGATCATTACCTGTGCAGTGGTAATGATCTGAAGGTGTGGTTTACCCGGCCCTTTGTTACCGCGGTGCTTGTGGTCGGTCTCTGTGTAAGGCTGTGGTTGCGATCTAGTCGTCCTCGGTCGAGCCTGCCCCACCGTGCCTCCTCGCCGTGATGTTCCGTGAGCCTTCCGGTTGGATGCACCTGTGGCCTGAGCTTCTGCCTGTGTCGTGATGCGTCTGCTTGCTTGCTTGCTGTTGGTTACCGGTGGGCCTGCAATTATACTGTTTTTGAGTTTGTTATCTGCGCGCCAAATCAGGGTTAGTTCTTTGTCTGATTTTTGGCGGGCTCGTTAAGGTGATTATAGCCGTTCACCTTAACTGGTTTTTTGGCGGTTGTCCCGTTGTTAAATGGTTTTTAATGTCTTGTTGTTTGTTTATGCACAATGCAAATCGGTGTCTTCCTGGCTTGGTAGCTAGTTTGAACTGTAGGCGATTATATATGCATTGTCTTGATGGGTTTTAAGTTTGTGCAAGATTAAGTCTCTTCCTGAGTTAATTTGTTTCAAAGGAAAGAATGCGTGTTCTGTCTCCTTCAGCTGTCTGGTTTGAAATCACAAATCAAAGCTGTCTCCCACAGGCCCGGGCATGTCAAGTTTGAGTTTTGAACTTGACATGCTGCGCAGGGCCCTGCTTTAACCTTGCACTCTTTGCCATAGAGTCCAAAAGCCATTGTCCTTCAGGGTTCCCTTATTTAATAACTTGTCCTTCAGGGTCCCTTGTTGAATAACTTATCCTTCAGGGTCCCTTATTTAATAACTGGGGAAATGTGGGAATTTTGAGAATCCTACAGCCCCTCGTCCCGCCAGTGTTAAAACCGGAAGTGGGCGGGTTCGATTCTGTTTCAGATTTTTTGAATTTTACCATGAATTGACAAGACCCCAACCCATCCCATTTTGGTCATTAAGATTCAGCCCTAAAAATCACATTTTGTGCTCACTTTGCAGAAGGCACAAGACACCAGTGTGAGATAAGAACACAAGAATTAGGAGCAGGAGTAGGCCATATGGTCCCTCGAGCATGTTCCACCATTCAGTTAGATCATGGCTGATTTTCAACTTCAACACCACTTTCCCGCCTGATTCCCCTAGAGTCCAAAAATCTATCTATCTCAGACTTGAATATACTCAACATCCACACCATTGGGTAGAGAATTCCAAAGATTCGCTACCCTCTGAGTGAAGAAATTCCTCCTCATCTTGGTCTTAAATGGCCGACCCATTATCCTGAGACCATGACCCCTAGTTCTAGACTCTCCAGCCAGGGGATACAGCTTCTCAGCAACTACCCTGTCAGTCCCCCATAGAATCTTGTATGTTTCAATGAGATCACTTCTCATTCTTCTAAACTCCAGAGCGTATGGGCTCAATCTACTTACTCAATCTCTCCTCATAAGACAACCTTCTCATCCCAGGGATCAATCTAGTGAACTTTTGTTGCACCGCCTTTAAGGCAAGTACGTTCTTCCTCAGATAAGGCGACCAAAACTGTGCACAGTATTCCAGGTGCGGTCTCACCAAAGCCCTGTACAATTGTAGTAAGACTTATTTACTTTTGTACTCCAACCCCCTTGCAATAAAGGCCAACGTGTCATTTGCCTTCTTAATTGCTTGCTGTACCTGCATGCTAACTTTTCTGTGTTTCCTGTACGAGGACACCTAAATCTCTCTGAACACCAACATTTAATAGTTTATCACCACTTACAAAACTACTCTGTTTTTCTATTCTTCCTACCAAAGTGAATAACCTCACATTTTCCCCACATTATACTCCATCTGCCACCTTATTGCCCACTCACTGAACCTCTCTATATCCTTTTACAGGCTCTTTGTGTCCTCCTCGCAGCTCACTTTCCCACCTAGCTTTGAATCGTCAGCAAACTTGGATACATTGTACTTGGTCCCTTCATCTAATCATTAATATAGATTGTAAATAGCTGAGTCCCAAGCACTGATCCTTGCGGCACCCCACTCGTTACAACCTGCCAATGATCTGTTTATTCCCACTCTTGGTTTTCTGTCCGTTAACCAATCCTCTATCCATGCTAATATATTATCCCCAACCCCATGAGCCCTTATCTTGCATAGCAGCAAGTTTTTACGTGGCACCTTATCAAATGGCTTTCTGAAAACCAGATATATTACATCCACTGGTTTCCCTTTATCTACTCTGCTAGTTACATCCTTAAAAAACTCTTAATAAATTTGTTAAGCACGATTTCCCTTTCATAAAACCATGTTGACTCTGCCTAATCATATTATGATCATATGTGATTCAGTTTTATTCTGTTAGCTGACATTTAGATCATTGCGGCACTTGACATATATAGAATGGGGAGAATCATTCATTTCTCTGGTAGTTTTCTGATTGATTCTGGTCATTACAGTGAATTGAAAATATTTGTTTTCTTGCTGAAGGCGAGAATTTTTTTTTTTTTTAACGAAGATAAGTTACTATTGGCTCCACTTTTTGTCTGCACCATGCTCCATAAAAAAGTGCACATGGGATATAGCAGAATGGATAAATGGGAAGATAACTGCCACTAGATCTTTATCCATTTTATGTCTGACGTGCACTTCTGCTAAGAATCTTATCAGGCTCTGCAGACATCTACCAGAAATAGGCAGGAACTTCATTACAATATTATAGAGCGGCAGAATTGGTGCTATTTAGCCATCCCATACCATTTTCCCGTCTCTACACTGTAATTTTGCTCATGTAAGTTGGGCATCCAAGGTTGTTGGCTGCACCTTTCAATAGAAATTAATTTAAAGAGACAGCCAGAAACTTTCACTGCTGATGGAAAATACCTTTTTGCTGCTTTGGGGTATTTCTTGTGGTCAGCTGTGTGGATGAAGGGGATTTGTAAAGGCTTTCGGTGTACTAATTTTTGAAAGCCGTCTACCTCTTGGGACATTGGCTATCTCTAGCGGAATACATCTTTATTTATGTTACTTGGATGACGATGAAAAAGGGCAAAAAATGTAGAGATACAAAACAATCTAAATTACAGCATAATAATAGAAGTTTTTTTTAATTCATTGATGGGATGTGGGCGTCACTGGCTAGGCCTGCATTTAGTGCCCATCCCTAATTGCCTTTGAGAAGATGGTGGTGAGCCGCCGCCTTGAACCGCTGCAGTCCATATGGTGTAGGTACACCCACAATGCTGTTAGGAAGGGAGTTCCAGGATTTTGGCCCAGTGACAGTGAAGGAACGGCGATACAGGTCCAAGTCAGGATGGTGTGTGGCTTGGAGGGGAACTTGTAGGTGGTGATGTTCCCATGCGTCTGCTGCCCTTGTCCTTCTAAGTGGCAGAGGTTGCGGGTTTGGAAAGTGCTGTTGAAGGAGCTTTGGTGAGTTGCTGCAGTGCATCTTGTAGATGGTACATACTGCAGCCACAGTGCGCCGGTGGTGGAGGGAGTGAATGTTGAAGGTGGTGGATGGAGTGCCAATCAAGCGGGCTGCTTTATCCTGAATGGTGTCGAGCTTCTTGAGTGTTGTTGGAGCTGCACTCATCCAGGCAAGTGGAGAGTATTCCATCACACTCCTGACTTGTGCCTTGTAGATGGTGGAAAGGCTTTGGGGAGTCAGGAGGTGAGACACTCGCCACAGAATTCCCAGCCTCTGGCCTGCTCTTCTAGCCACAGTATTTATATGGCTGGTCCAGTTCAGTTTCTGATCAATGGTATCCCCCAGGATGTTGATAGTGGGGGATTCAGCGATGGTAATGCCATTGAATGTCAAGGGGAGATGGTTAGAGTCTTGCTTGTTGGAGCTGGTCATTGCCTGGCACTTGTGTGGTGCGAATGTTACTTGCCACTTGTCAGCCCAAGTCTGAATGTTGTCCAGGTCTTGCTGCATATGGACACGGACTGCGTCAGTATCTGACGAGTCTCGAATGGTGTGTGTCAACTTTCCATTAGCCTCCCAACTGAATATATAAACAACAGTAAACTTGAACTTTTCTGAGGAGCAATGTATGCAGGGCTTTCAATTCACCAGTAAGGTCTTGTTAAAGATGTGCCTTGTTGCAAGCCGATCTGGAGCCAATTTCAAGGCACGCATACATAGCAGTGCCAATGGCTGTCAAGGTCATTTCACTCCTGAAATTTTTTGCCTTAGGCTCATGGCTGCCCACAGTGGATATAAGCAATATTAGATAATCTACATTCCACAGATGTATAAAGCAGGTGACTGATGTGTTATTTGCCAAAACAAACAATTGATATCTTTCCAGTGAGGAGCAGAGATTTAGGGGTCCATGTACAGAAATCACTCAACCAGTGGACAGGTACAAAAAAAATTTAAAAGGCTAATAGAGTGTAAGCCTTCATCTCAAGGGGGCTGGAATAAAAAAACGTGATGGAATTTATGCTACAGTTATATAAAGCTCTGGTTATTCCGCATCTGGAGTACTGCGTTCAGTTCTGGGCACTGCACCTCAGGAAGGATACATTGGCCTTGCAGCGCAGATTCACCAGAATGATACTGGGGCAAAAGGGTTAAATTATGAGGACAGGTTGCATAGACAAGGCTTGTATTCCATTGAGTACAGAAAATTAGCTGGTGATATAATTAAGGTATTCAATGAATTTGATAGGATAGATAGAGAGAAACAATTCCCTCTGCTGGTGAGTCCAGAACAAGGGGTCTTAATTAACCTTAAAATTAGAGTTAGGCCGTTCAGGCGTGATGTCAGAAGGCATTTTTTCCACACAAAAGGTAGTGGAAATCTGTAATAAAAAGAGAAAATGCTGTAAATACTTAAGAGAAACAGAGTTAACGTATCAGGTCGATGATCTTTCGTCAGAACTGGAAAAAGTTAGAGATGTAACCGTTTTTAAACAAGTGCAGGGGCAGGGAAAGGGAAGGGGAGGAAAGAACAAAAGGGATAGGATGGAAAGCAGGAGAGATTAAAGGACAAAAAGGTTGATTGTACAAGGCAAAAGGAAATGGTAATGGGACAAGTAAAGAAACAAAAGATGGGCCTAGAGGAGGTGTAAATGGCCACAGCACAGCATTTGCTGTCCAAAAAAATGGGAGCAGTGGTTATGAGCTGAAATTGTTAGACTCAGTGTTGAAGGTTGTAAAGCGCCTAATTGAAAGATCAGGTGCTATTCCTCGAGCTTCCATTGAACTTCATTGGAACAGTGTAAGAGGCCGAAGACAGATAGGTCAAAGTGGGAGTAGGACGGAGAATTAAAATGGCAAGCAACCGGTAGCTCAGGTACTCTCTCCCCAAAATGTTGTTGAGGCTAGGTCAATTGAAAATTTCAAAACTGAGATTGCTAGATTTTTGTTTGGCAAGGCTATTAGGGTTACGGTACCAAGGTGAAGATATAGATCAGCTATGATCTAATTGATTGGTGGAGCAGGCTCGAGGGGCAGAATATCCTACTCCTGTTCCTATGTTCCTCATGCATAACAGCAAAAAAAACTTGCATTTATATAGAATCCCGATTACAAAATCGGTCTGCCCTAAACATAGCCGGTGCCTAACCAGCAGCCTTAAAGAGACTACTGGAGGCTGCCATCGAAAAGTTAAGTTTATTAAAAAATACTTACCCGAATGTGGAGCCGGGAGGATCATTTTATAAGTCTGAATAGGGAACGGGAATGCAACTTTAATGGTAAGATTTTAAAACAGAGTAGAGGGGCAGAGAAACCTTGGGTGTACAGAGGTCGTTGAAGGTTGCTGCGGTTGGTTAGGGCCATAAAAAATGTAAACTGAATGTTTTGTTTATTTTTGTATTCATATGTCCAGATACAAAACCAAAAAGGTATTAATGAACTCATAGTTAGACCACAATTGGAATATTAAGTACAGTTTTTGGGTGCCCCGTTAAAAGAATGTTATAAAGCAATGAAAAAGGTGCAGTGCAGATTCACTTGAATGTAACTAGGGATAAGGGGGTTACAGTTATGAGCAAAGACTTAAGAATTCAGAGCTTTTTCACAAGAGCGGAGAAGGTTACGGTTTGACCTGATGGAGCTGTTTAAAATTTTGAAGGGTAGCGATCAGGTAAATAGTGATTTGTTGTTTCCACTGTTTATGATGCTAATGAGAACACACAAATTTAAGATAATCGCTAAAGGAATTATAGGAGAAGTTGGAAAACATCTTTATACAACGGGTGGCTATAATGTGGAATTCTCTGCCACAAACCGTTTTTGAAGCAGAGTCCATAAATTCTTTAATAGGGAATTAGATAGTTGTTTGAAAAAGAGAAATATTAAAGGTAGAGGAGTGAGGGGGACAACAGGGCTGATCCCAGGCTCAGTGTTACTGGGCCAAATGGCCTGTTTCTGTGTTCTAACATTCGATAATTCTCTTCTGTTTATGATATAAAGGTAGTGTCATTTGTGGCTCATTGGTAGCACTCTTGGCTCTGAGTTAGAAGGTTGTGGGTTCAAGTCCCGCTTCACAGACTTGAGCACATAATGTAGGCTGATGCTCCCAGTGCAGTCCTAAGGGAGTGCTGTACTGTTGGAGGTGCTATCTTTCGGATGAGACATTGGCCCAGAAATTTGGGTCTCCACGGGTGAGTACGCACGGGGTGCTCACCCGTAGGCCCAATGGAAGTGCCGGTTTCCTGCATGCACTGCGCATGCGCGGGAAACCGGCACTTCCGTTCCTCTGAACGAAGAGGTTCAGAGGTCGAACGCGTGCGCGGGGGAGGCTGCGCGTGCGCATCAAACTTTGTTTTTTTTTACAGGTTTCTCCAGGAGGGTAAGTCTGCAGAATTTAGAAATATAAAAAGCAGGCGCAAGGCCTGCTCTTTACAAGGTAAGTGGTGAATTAATTAAAATTAAAACATTTTTTCCACAGGTTTATTATTTTTAAATACTTTAAAGCAAGGTAAGTTTATTTTTAGCCCCGTTAAATATAAAATTATTTTTTTCAAAAATTTAAATTATTGTTTAAAATAGTTATTTCATGTAATTTATAGTTTATTTAAAAAATGTGATGTTTTTTTAAAAATGTATTTGAAGATTTAGTGCTATTTTGGGGCCGTAGTATTTATAAGTCTTGACAGTACTTCCTGTCAGACTTATGAATGGAGCATTCCCTGCTCCGATTGGCTGCCCATGGCCCACGTGATCCCAGGGGACGCATCGAACTAACTGCGCCCCTGGGATACGCAAGCACTGCGCGCCAGCAGCTGGACCAGGTCCTGGATCGGAATTCCACGCGGGCCCACAGCTCAACGGCTGGCGCGCAAGGTAAGTGCAGGTCGGGGACTTGCACCCGCGGGAAGCCCCCGACCCAAATTTCTGGGCCAATAAACCAAGACCTTGTCTACCCTCTCAGGTGGACATAAAAGATCCCGTGGCAGTATTTCGAAGAAGAGTAAGGGAATTCTCCCTGGTGTCCTGGTCAATATTTATCCCTCAACCAACATCACAAACAGATTATCTGGTCATAGTGCTGTTTGTGGGACTTTGCTGTGTGCAAATTGGCTGCTGCATTTCCTACATTACAACAGTGATTACACTTCAAAAGTACTTCATTGGTTGTAAAATGCTTTGGGATCTTCCTGAGGTTGTGAAAGATGCTATATAAATCCAAGTCGTTCTATATATAGATATAATAAACCCAGTGTAAGGTAGCAGATATGAGTTCCATTTAATTTATATGTCTAGACACAGGAACAGGTATGCTAGAGTCATTCAGTTTCAGTATTAACTACATAGGGCGAGAAATTCATCTACTTACTGACACTCCGTAGTGCCATGAAATGGCGGTCGCCGCTCTTTCGGCAGCTGGTAGTGGGTACTGCGACGGCTGTCATATTCCTCTCCCACTTTGCGCTGCCGGTAACTGGCAGTGCCCTGGAAAAAGAATGGCATGCTGACGTCAATCGGCATGCAACGCCGACTTAACGTCACCAACGCAAACTTTGACCCTAGCGGTGAATTCAGCGCTGGGTCCTAAGCTCACCAGGTTAACCTGACATGCAAGCTGGTTGACAGTGGCGATGTCTGCAGCTATTAAAGGGACACACACATCATTCAGGTAAGTTTGAATTTAAGGTTTTGGACTTTTTTTTATTTTATTGAAGTGGTGGCTTGCTGCAATAGATGTGAAAAATTTAAGTGTGTAGGGAGTGCTGCTGGAAGCTTGCAAGAGCTTGGATGGTAAATGAAGGCCTTTGAGAAGACAGAACATGCTGCGAATACTCAGCAGGTCACGCAACATCCGTGGAGAGAAAAACAAAGTTCACATCTCTGGTCGACATGCTGCCTGACCATTTTATGCTGTCATTTCACATTTACAGCATCCGCTTGCGGAGCGAAGAGGAAGATGCAGAAGAGGAGGAAGCCAAAGAGGAGTAATCAGATGGAAGGATGCATCCCAGACAGCTCCTTTGCAGCCGGGATATCCGGGATGGAATGTTCTGCCTGTGGTCCCACTGGCTGGGCAGGCTGCCTCTTCTTGTTGACCCACTGGCTGGGCAGGCTGCATTTCTTGGGTGTGTGAAATGAGGAAGGCACAAGGGTGGAGTTGTGTTGGTGGGAGGGCGGGAAAGCAAGAGGTGCATGCCAGAAGGAAGATAACGTACGAGGATACCTACATCTTGTATCCTTTCAGCCCCTCCATTGGCCAAGGGCTCAAACATGCCCCTGCCAAGAATGGCCTGCACCGTCTCCGTCAAGGCTAGGAATGGGAGATGTGCCTCGTCATTGGTGCAGATTGTTGGTAAGTTAGTGGGGGTTGTGCACTGAGCAGTGTGTGAGGTTAGTGGTGCAGTTGGTAGGAGAGACGGCTTTTGAAGATGCATTCACTGACCTTGACTAGTGGTCTGATGCCATGAAGCTTCTTTGGGCACTGGAGCCAGGTGGTGGGGGTGACACTGCTGGCAGTGACTGCCTTTGTGATGTATTCCCACATTGTTCTTTCTGGAGGGTCTCCTGGCCCCTGTGGGTAGACCCTCGGTGCCCCTTCCCTGGCTTGCTGAGCCATTTGTGTTAGTGCTGATGCAGTTTTCCCATTTGTTGAGGTTAGGAAGGTAATTCAGCTTTAACAGCTGAATATTCACATTTGGAACTTCTTTTAAATATTGAATATTTTTTAAAATGCAGTAAGGGCTGAAAAATGTATGGATTCACTGCATTTTATTTTGTATTGCTTCAGTGTGCATTGCCCCTTTAATTCTCAGACCTCTTCATTGCCCACAATTCTTTGTGAGCGCCACAGCTTTGCTCACAGAGGCTGTGGGAAGCTGCAACATCGGACCTGGACAGAAACTTCTCCCTGGATGACTCCAGCAACGCCACTGGGACGGTGTTGCATGGAAGGTGAGCACTATCTCAATGCCCCCAGACCAATTTCACTCGGTTAACATTGCGGCCATTTCCAGCGGCCGTTATGGCAACTTTGCTGGTGAAAACAATTTTTTCCCCCATAGTGTTTTTGAAATGATGACTTGGGTTTTCGAATCTTTTTCCAACCATTTATGGGCAGTTTCTGCATGGACGATGGTGGGAAATACGGCGGTGAACGATTTGGCCACGTCCCCAACCTTCACCGACATATATGGAATTTTACGCCAGAAGTGACAGAGGATCCTGAATATATCTTCTCATATTTGGGCAGACATATTCATAGAAACATAGAAGATAGGAGCAGGAGTAGGCCATTCGGCCCCTCGAACCTGTTCCGCCATTTAATGAGATCATGGCTGATCATCCAAATTCAGCACCCTGTCCCTGCTTTCTCCCCATATCCTTTGATCCCATTAGCCTTAACAAATATATCTAACTCCTTCTTGAATATATTTAATGAATTGGCCTCAACTGCCTTGTGTGGTAGAGAATTCCACAGAGTCACCACTCTCTGGGTGAAGAAATTCCTCCTAATCTCAGTACTAAATGGCTTACCCCTTATCCTTAGACTCTGACCCCTGGCTCTCAACTCCCCGCCATCGGGAACAGCCTTCCTGCATCTAGTCTGTCTAGTCCTGTTAGAATTTTATAAGTTTCAATGAGATCCCCTCTCATTCTTCTAAACACTAGCGAATATAAGCCTAATCGACCCAATCTCTCCTCATACGTCATTCCTGCCATCCCAGGTATCAGTCTGGTGAATCTTCACTGCACTCTCTCCATGGCAAGAACATCCTTCCTCAGATAAGGCGACCAAAACTGCACACAATACTCAAGGTGTGGTCTCACCAAGGCCCTGTACAACTGCAGCAAGACATCCTTGCTCCTGTACTCGAATCCTGTCGCTAGGCAGGCCAACATACCATTTGCCTTCTTAACCGCCTGCTGCACCTGCATGCTTACCTTCAGCGACTGGTGCACAAGGACACCCAGGTCTCGTTGCACTTTCCCGTTTCTCAATCTATTGCCATTCAGATAATAATCTGCCTTCCTGTTTTTGCCACCGAAGTGGATAACCTCGCATTTATCCACATTATACTGCGTCTGCTATGCATCTGCCCAATCACCCAACCTGTCCAAATCATACTGGAGTTTCTCTGCATCCTCCTCGCAGCACACACGCCCACCCAGCTTTGTGTCATCTGCAAACTTGGAGACATTATATCTAGTTCCATTGTCTAGATCATTAATATATATTGTGACTAGCTGGGGTCCTAGCACCGATCCCTGCGGTACCCCACTAGTCACTGCCTGCCACTTGGAAAAAGACCCGTTTATTCCAACTCTTTGCTTCCTGTCTGCCAACCCATTCTCTATCCAAGTCAGTACCTTACCCCCAATCCCATGTGCTTTAACTTTGCACGCCAATCTCTTACGCGGGACCTTATCGAAAGCTTCTGAAAGTCCAAATATACCACATCCACTGGTTCTCCCTTATCTATTCTACCCGTTACATCCTCAAAAAATTCCAGTAGATTAGTCGAGCATGATTTACCTTTTGTAAATCCATGTTGACTTTGTCCGATTCTGTCACTGTTTTCCAAGTGCTCTGCTATTACATCTTTTATAATGGACTCTGGCATTCAAATTAAATTCTAATGAAAGAACATAGGAACAGGAGTAGGCCATTCAACCACTCAAACCTTTCATTGCCTTCAATAATCCCATCACTTTCTTATTAGTAATTACTATTGTGCTTAAAATTTCCACCTTATTTCCTGGAAGATCAATTATCACTTCTGCGAAAGAGAGACTCAGCAGCTTCTTCCTCGAACACTGATTTACTTCCACCAGTGATGTATTGGTTGGAATGGTCCCTGATCGCTGTGCACATAGGCATTTGATGTTAGTAATTGTAGGTGTAATGGTCAATTCAATAATAATTGCACGTACTTGAGTATCTGGTGTCCAGTACTGGCTGAGGTCTGTCTGTGTATGTCACAATAAAGAAAAAATATATATATTCAATTAATACAAACCCATAGATAGAGAGGCTGGGGGACATGGTAAACACATGCTGATGAATGCAAATATGTTTACTCTAGTTCTACTTAGTTGTGGTACATTTGCTCAAATGGTTGTCTAATAATGCTGCTCTGCTGTAAATCTGATATGGAGGAGCATGTCTGGCTTTAAATCTTTCCCTCACTTCTTCCAAAGTAAATTCCTTTGTATCTCATTTCACCTTACTCAAAAGCTGTCAATCAAGCACCATTTAAAATCCACTCACCAGGCAGCACTCCATCAAAATAGACGAACACTCTCAGCTGTAAAGCTTACACAAGTGTTCTGTCTCTGTGTTTTCTTACTCCATCATGAAATTCTGGAACAAATTGCTCCTGTGTTTGCTTCAAGTTTGGAGGCACAGGCACTTCCAGAACCTAATCTGAGCACTCAGGATTCCTTTGGTGATAACTAAACTAGCATGTGTTGTGATTTTTTTTACTTTTAAAGATATTTCAGGGATGGAAAGCTAATGTAGCTCAGTGAGGGTCATGATCGAGTGGGACTTGGTGCAGCTGAGTTTTATACAGGTTAGAGTGTGTGGAGGATGGAAAGCCTGCAAGGAGAGTGACAAAAACATGTACAAGGGTTTCGGTGGTGGAAGCGCTGAGATAGGGTTGGAGATGGGCATTTTTGGAGATGAAAGTCGTCTTTGTCATGGGGTGGGTATAGGGGGGAATTTTAACCCCCAAAACAGATGGGTTGGGGTTGGGTGGGAGGTTAAACCTGCCTCTAACTTGCCCACTTCCGGTTTTAATGGAGACGGGACAATGACAACAACAACAACTGATATTTATATAGTGCCTTTAACGTAATAAAACGTCAAAATGCACTACACAGGAGTATTATCCAAAAAAGGCCATAATTTGATGCCGAGCCATATAAGGAGATGTTGGGGCAGATGAACAAAAGCTTGGTCAAAGAAGTAGGTTTTAAGAAGTGTCTTAAAGGAGGAAAGAGAAGTGGCGAGGCAGAGAGATTTAGTGAAGGAATTACAGAGCTTAAGACCTAGGCAGCTGAAGGCACGACCACCAGTGGTGGATGTTCAAAAGGCCAGAATAGGCACAGCGCAGAGGGTTATAGGGCTGGAGGAGATTACAGAGATAAGGAAGGGTGAGGCCATGGAGGGATTTAAAAACAAGGGTGAGAATTTTAAAATTTGAGACGTTGCTTAACTGGGGAGATGGGTGAGCAGGATTTGGTGTGAGTTGGCACATGGGTGGCAGAGTTTTGGATGACCTCAAGTTTGTGGAGGGTAGATCTGGGGAGGCTGGCCAGGAGTGCATTGGAATAGTCAAGTCTAGAGGTGATAAAGACGTGGATGAGGGTTTCAGCAGCAGATAAATTGAGGGAAGGGCGGAGATGGGTGATATTACGAAGGTGGAAATGGGCAGTCTTAGTGATAGAATGGATATGAGGTAGAAAGCTCAGTTCATGGTCAAATATGACACCAAGGTTGCGAACAAAGTTGTTCAGCGTTAGACAGTTGCCGGGAGAGAGATCGAATCAGTGGAAAGAGAATGGAGTTTGTGGCGTGAAACGAAGACAGTGGCTTTGGTCTTCCCAATATTTAATCGGAGAAAATTTCTACTCATCCAGTGCTGGATGTCGGACAAGCAGTCTGATAGTATAGAGACAGTGGCGGATTCGAGAGAGATGGAGGAGAGTTAGAGCTGGATATCATCAGCCTACACGTGAAAACTCACATTGTGTTGCTGGATGATGTCACCGAGGGGCAGCATGTAGATGAGAAATAGGAGGGGGGCGAAGGATAGATCCTTGGGGGACATCAGAGGTGACTACAGGATCAGGAAGAGAAGCCATTGCAGGGGATTCTATGGTTACAGCTGGAAAGATAGGAATGAAACTAGGCAGTGGAGAGGCATTGGAACAGAATTTTGTGGTTAGCTGCGTGAAAGGCTGCAAACCAGTCCAGAAGGACGAGAAGGGATAGATTGTCGCAATCAGTTAGGATGTCATTTGTGACCTTGGTAAGAGTAGTTTTTGTATTGTGGCAGGGGTGGAAGCCTGATTGGAGGGATTCGAACAAGGAGTTCTGGGAAAGATTGGCATGGATTTGGGAGGTGACAGCACATTCAAGAACTTTGGAGAGGAAAGGGAGGTTGGAGATGGGATGATAGTTTGCAAGGGCACAGGAGTTAAGGGTTGTTTTGTTTAAGGAAAGGGGTGATGACGGCAAGGGGGACAATACTGGAGGAGAGAAAACTGTTAACAATATCTCCTAACATGGGAGCCAGGAAGGAAAGTTGGATTGTCCGCAATTTAGTAGCAATAGGGTTGAGGAAGCAGCAGGTTGGCCTTATTGACGAGATGAGCTTTGAAAGGGCAAGAGGGGAGATGGGCAGTTTCCCAGGCTTCGGGGAACCCGCCAGGTAAAGGGAGGCGAGGACTGCTGGATCCAGGAGGTAAGTGCCTTCCCACTTACCTGCTGGATCCAGTGTTCCTGCCTTGCCAACCCTACGCAATCGGACACCCCTCCCCCGACCCTTCCGATCTCCCCCTGATTTCCCCCATGAGGTCTCCGATCTCCCCACCGGCCCCCGGCACCCACCCCCCTCAGCCTCCGATCGTCCCTCTGGCCCCTCAACCTCCCCTCTGGCCCCCGATCCCTCCCTCGGGCCTTCCGGCCCCCAATCACATTCCGACTACCCCCCTCCAGCACGTGATCACCTTCCGACCTTTTCCACCCCTCCCGGCCTCTGATTTCCCCTCTGACCTCTGATTTCCCCTCTGGCCTTCTGATCTCCTGGGTTTCCCAACCGCTTTCCAGCTCTGCTGCTTCCTACCCACCTCCAAATTAACATTCTAGCCATAGTGGGAGGCATGGCATGTCTTCAAATAACAGTTGCTAGTTTAACATTTCTATTGATGCTTCAGTAAAATGTCAAATCATTCTGTAGCATTGTCTGCGATCTTTGTTACTTGTACATTTTGTGTAAGGTGACCGGATCTTCACCCAGATTTGTTGTTGTATAGATTCTGTAATTATTTTTCAGAGCATTTGTCCCAGGTTGTCTTTAGGTTTACAATTAACTTCAACAAAGTCAGGCATTTGAGAAATTTCACTCTGGTGGTTGCTGGGAGATATTTGTTTGCCTATTTTTTATATAAAGATCTTTACATTCAGTTGTTTTCTTCATGTCAAAGAGTATTATTGTTTCAAGGCTGTTTGTTCGTACTGTCCCCTTTTTGAAATAAATTATTTAATTTGTAATCTTGGCTACAAGTGGTTATTTTGTTCCATCCCCATCTGTTTCAGTTTTTTCTTTTTCCATTATGTGGTCTTACATTTTCGCAATTTAAGTTGTTTTGAAGGGATAATTACAGTCCTAGCCCTTTTGGGCTACCCCAGATCAGGCGTATTCCCCAGACGTTCACCTTCAACTTAAGTTAGAGATAGCCGAATTCCATAAGATGCTTAAATGGTTCTAAAGGTTCAGGCTATCTCTCCCTAAAGGAACGGAATGACTGAAGATGTTACTGCCCTCCTGATAGTACTTTTAATAAGTTGAACTAGACTGTAACCTTCCGGATATTATGAGGGTCCGGAATACCCCCCAGAATTCTGCAACTCCTTACAAAAGAGTGTACAGAATTTGTGGGTTTGCGAGTTTATACAGATTTACTCTTTGAGACAATTCTAAAAATACAGGTAGACTATCCTTTATCCGAACTTCCGAAAACCGAAAACCTCTAAAAACCGAAAGTTTTTTCGTTCAGCGTAAGTCGTGCACACGACCCCGACCCCCACCCCCGACCCCCCGCTGACCCCCCCCGCCGACGCTGACCCCCGCCGACCCCCACCTCCGACAAATTTCCCAGTCTTATAAAATACCTTCTGAAATCCGAAATTTTCCGAAAACCGAAACACGGCTGGTCCCGAGGTTTTCGGATAAAGGATAGTCTACCTGTATAGTTTTATTTAAGAGCCGACATTCAGTTAACATCTGTTGAATCAGTCGCAACATTAACAATTCAAAATACAATTAGCTTATATTTCTTATTTCTCAGAGATCCTTATTCTCAAATCTTTACTTTGTTACATTTCTTATTTCTCATTTCTAAATCCAGAACATCCACCAAAATCAATCACTTTGACTTCCCGAGACTCATAGTTAAAGATTTACAGAGATGCCTCCGAAGAGTTGAGAAATGCTTTGCCCATTCAGCGTGTTCTGACTTCTGTTGAAAAAGGTCTTATTTTTATCCCCTTTTTGCAGTGGTTTTTTCTTTGATATTCTCTGCTAATATTAGCTAATTGTCTTTATTGATACCTCTTTCGAATGCTTTCTATTCTTACTGTCAATTGAACTATTGCATGCATAATTATTTCTCTACCTTTTTAAGTGTTTCAAAAACCATCATAAAAACAATGACCGCTATGGTTTCTGTTTGATGTCATTCTTATCGAAGATTCTTCATTCAATTCTTAATATTGGCTTTACTGCATTTTTGCAGACATTGTGTCTTTCCTTACTGCTCCAAGTTCAATACAAACACAATGCAATTGCTTGGTGTCTCTATTGAAGTCATATCTTCAAAGTCTTGTTGGTATGGTTTTTACTATATCTAAATTAAAGACACTTTAACCAGGGTGGTTCATGCATTTCTAGCTATCTCAATTGGTTGCATATTCAATCTTATGGTTCCTGTTTTCCAAGTGTAACATAAAACTATTTGACCAGCAGTTGTTTCTTTTACTTGATGTCATGTTTTCAAAGGCACACTCTCTTAATGTTTGTGCTTCTGTCCCAACGTGTTAGCTCATAACACTTAAACTGGGCATTCTCATTGTGTACGTTCCAAACTCTAGACTCTTCGGAAGCAAGTCTTTGCTTTTCAATAGGGTCTTAGTTTCTTGGTCAATATCCCTTTCCCATTTCAAAGCCTGTTTACAACTTTGTTATCAACTGATCTTTATCTCAGAAGCCTGTATTCTGTTTACAGCCTTGTCTACTGAGACTTGTGTCTTTTAAACCCAGTATATTCTGTATTAATATCAGATTTCTGTTCATAGTATCGTGTATTTCTCTGAATCATGGCTATTCCTTCACAGTTTATAGTAGGAACATGTAGCCTATTTTCTTCAAGTGTCTACTTGGTACAATAATCATTGGGTTGTTGGTTTAGATTCTGTTGCATCATTTTTTTGTACGTGTAGAAACAATCTTGATGCAACTTTTTCTATCTGGTACTTTGTGTCCAGTGCCTTTGAAGAAGGTTGGCATGTAATCTTGTTGCAATTATACATCTTCATTCCCCGCCCCCCCCCCCCCCCCCAAATTTTTGATTTTAATTCTTAGAATAAAATGTTTTCCACTGACAAAATCTTTCTTGTAAGTGTTTTGGGTTGGTCGGGGAAAGCTTACTGGAAAAGTAAAATTTTGATATAAATGAGATCAAAGTCTTGGACAGGCTTTCAGAACTCAAATCAAAGATCATTGGGGATAGATGGTATTTATCCCAGTGTGTTGAAAAAGATTAGGGGGAGATTTATGAGGCACTAACGACCATCATGAAGTAATTTGACACTGGGGAGGTACCAATAGATTGAAAAGAGGCCATTGTAGTGCCCATCTATATCTTCTCTTATATATATATATATATAAATCGGTACTTCTGTCCTTCTGTCTGTCTGTCATCGCCTGTGCGTCTGTCGGGCTATGCGCTCGAAAGTTACAGGGTGTACCTACGCGCGCGTTACCTCCAAAGAAAGCTTACGCTTCCGAGACGGTTTTAAGCGTATTTACTTTTCGGTTGGACGAAAATTGTTCGCGCCTTATGCAAAAAACCTTCAAAATTAAACTCATTATCAGCTAGCATTGATTGACTGACGTCAAGGTTCCACCAATCCTGTTCCGTCACGATTGACCAATCCTACAGTACGGTCCCCTGATGGTTGGCCAATCGGTGTGTGTGTGGGCGGGACTATTTGTTTTCATCTCGGGGATGTGGCAGCCATTGTTTCACTACCAGCTCTGTTCAGCTTCCAGCTCAAATGACTTCAGCTTCCAGCTAAAACTACTTTGAAAGTTAGTATCTCTTTTAAAAATAACATAAGATTTACCAAAAACGTTTTATAAGTACTTTCACTTTCATTTTTCAAGCTTTTAAAAGGTAGACAGACAGGGACACAGACAGGGCCCTTGACAGGGACACAGACAGGGCCCTAAAGCCTGGCACTCGATTTAAACCGCCTGCCCCAAAACAGCCCTGGCAACGCCGGGCTCTCCAGCTAGCCTATAAATAAACGGATCGCTCTGTCTGTTTATCTGTCTGTCTGTCCTCCGGTGTGCGTCTGTCCGGCTATGCGCTCGAAAGTTATAGAGCGTACCTACGCGTGCGTTACCTCCAAAGAAAGCTTACGGTTCCGGGACGGTCGTAAGTGTATTTACTTTTCGGTCGGATGAAAATTCTTCGCGCCTTATGCAAAAAACCTTCAATATTAAACTCATTATCTGCTACTTAGCATTGATTGACTGACGTCAAGGTTTGACCAATCCTGTGCCGTCACGATTGACCAATCCTACAGTTCAGTCGCCTGATGGTTGGCCAATTGCTGCGTCTGTGGGCGGGACTAATCGTTTTCATCTCGGGGATGTGGCAGCCATTGCCTCAAGCTAAAAACCCCATTTACTTCCAGCTCAAAATCTGCTCATCCAGCTTCGAAAAAGTTAGTATCTCTTATGTTATTTTTAAAAGATTTACCAAAAACGTTTTAGAAGTACTTCCACTTTCATCTTTCAAGGTATTAAAAGGTAGAAATGTTGCCCGGCAGCAGATTGAGAGAGGGACACAGAGACAGGGCCCAAAAGCCTGGGACTCGATTTAAAATGTTGCCCGGCAGCAGATTCACAGAGGGACACAGAGAGGCCCCAAAGCCTGGGACTCGATTTAAACCGCCCGGCCCAAAACAGCCCTGGCAAAGCCGGGCTCCCCCAGCTAGTATGCAGTAAGGGGGATAAAACAGGCACAGGCAATTACAGACCCATTAGTGTTGCCTCTGTTCTGTGTAAAATAACATCATTGATCATCTGCATAAACCTGAGGTCTGTCTATCTATCTATGTAAACGAATCGATCTGTCTGTCTATCTGTCTGTCTGTCCTCGGGTGTGCGTCTGTCCGGCTATGCGCTCGAAAAGTTATAGAGCGTACCTACGCGTGCGTTACCTCTGAAGAAAGCTTACGGTTCCGGGACGGTCGTAAGCGTATTTACTTATCAGTCGGACGAAAATTGTTCGCGCCTTATGCAAAAAACCTTCAAAATTAAACTCATTATCTGCTGCTTAGCATTGATTGACTGACGTCAAGGTTCGACCAATCCTGTGCCGTCACGATTGACCAATCCTACAGTACAGTCCCCTGATGGTTGGCCAATCAGTGTGTGTGTGTGGGCGGGACTAATCGTTTTCATCTCAGGGATGTGGCAGCCATTGCCTCAAGCTAAAAACACCATTTACTACCAGCTCAAAATCTGCTGATGCAGCTTCCAAAAAGTTAGTATCTCTCATGTTATTTTTAAAAGATTTACCAAAAACGTTTTATAAATACTTTCACTTTCATCTTTGAAGGTATTAAAAGGTAGAAATGTTGCCCGGCAGCAGATTCACAAAGGGACAGAGAGACAGGGCCCAAAAGCCTGGGACTCGATTTAAAATGCTGCCCGGCAGCAGATTCACAGAGGGACAGACAGACAGGGCCTGAAATCCTGGTATTCGATTTAAAATGTTGCCCGGCAGCAGATTGAGAGAGGGACACAGAGACAGGGCCCAAAAGCCTGGGACTCGATTTAAAATGTTGCCCGGCACCAGATTCACAGAGAGGCCCCAAAGCCTGGCACTCGATTTAAACCGCCCGGCCCAAAACAGCCCTGGTAAAGCCGGGCTCCCCTGAGGACTATCTATCTATATCTATATCTATATCTTCTATATATATATATATGAACGGATCGTTCTGTCTGTCTGTCTATCTGTCTGTCTGTCCTCACGTGTGCGTCTGTCCGGCTATGTGCTCGAAAGTTATAGAGCGTACCTACGCGTGCGTTACGTCGAAAGAAAGCTTACCATTCCGAAACGGTCGTAAGCGTTTCGGCTGGACAAAAATCGCGCCCGCGGTATCTGAAAAACGTTCAACATTCCGCTCATTAGCATCTCATTATCCGCTCATTAGCGACAGAGTGACCTCGAGGCCAACCAATCGTACGCCGGGTTGCTGGCGCGTGCGGCCGAGCCCTCCTACGGTCGAGTGACGGGACGATTGACCAATCCTACGCTTTGGTGACCTGACAGTCGACCAATCGGTGCGTGTGTGGGCGGGCCTTATCATTCTGAACCGAGGTGAGTCGCCGCCATCTTGATTCCAAACTTTTCCTTTCCTTTTTCCCGCTTTCTGCGTCTTTAAAAAAAAGCTGCTTTTAAAACACACACTTTTTTAAAAAAGTTAATTACTTTCTAAATCTTTTATCTAATCTCATTAATTTTCCTACCTTTCCCCCTTTTTCCAGGTAGGCCTCGAAGCCTCGGCCTCTCCTCCGCACCCACGCCCGAGCTAGGTACCTCCCGGCCCCAGTCAACAAGCGGCCCCCGATCGCCGCCATCTTTGTGAAGGCTGGAGGGGCGGGCCTCAGCGGAGCGCCGCTACCTTAGTAAAGGGTGCGCGCGCAGCAGGAGCAGCTGAGACGCGGCATCTCTCTGTTCCCCGCTCGGGCGGGGGGGGCGGCGGGGCTCTCGGGAGTGCTGATCTTGGGCGGGGCTTGGAGAGCGGGAAGGGTTACCCCAGCAACCGGGCCCGACGGCCGTCTCTCTCGGCCGCAATCGGCGCTCTTCAAGCCAGCTCGGGAGGGCGGGGCCATGTCAGTGCGTGGGGCGGCACGGAGCTCCGTGGAGCCATCGCCGGCGCTGGGCTCGGGTGCTTTGTGGCCTGCGGCTGAACAGCGGCTGCGGACCTCGAGCTGACCGGGGCGCTGGACTCGGTTGGGCCATGTCTTTGCGGGTGTTCGCCTCGGCCAACGGCATCAGGGTGACGGCCGAGGCCGCCAAAAGCGCCCAAGGGAACGCGTTCATCCAGGTGCCGAGGCCCGGGCCCCGGGGCGGAAAGAGGGATTGGAGCGGGGGAGGAGGGCTCGGGCAGGGGAGAGGGGAGAGAGAGGGGGGGGGGAAGTGGGAGGAAGGGGG